>NW_003298866.1:70253-152274 GCF_000151645.1 Tuber melanosporum | reverse complement strand
CCTTCTCCCAATCACCACCACCACCACCATCACCACCATCACCATGCCAATCATCAGGGTCATCGGGTCGAGGAAATAGACGATGATGAATTTGACGAAGAGGACGATGAGGAGTATGATGATGAGGAGGATGTACCAGACGATCATTTACCGGATAATGACCCTACACCAGATTTTTTCAACTTCGGGAATAGCCTCACAGTTCAAGGCAGGTTTAGCCCCGGATTAGATTTTGCACCCACTTGTGGAACAATTATAACTAATTAAGCTACTCTCATTTGACGCTAGGTGGTATATTAACTGTTGCAGATGATCTACTGAAAAATGACGGCAAAAAGTTTATTGAAATGATGGAGCAGCTTGCTGAACGTAGGATGCAACGTGAAGAAGAAGCAAATGCTGTTGCTACTGGCCATACTATGAATATGTCTGTAGGTCAAGGTCATATACCACACACACATACTCAGTCGCAAGAGTATGAGGACGAAGAGGAATATGAAGAGGATGAGGATGAGGAAGGGGAGTACGAGGAGGATGAAGAGGACGAGCCGGTGGGCCATAGCCATGTATCATATAAATTATAATCAGTGCTGACAGGTAATAGGATACGATGACCGAAGAGCAACGCATGGAAGAAGGTCGGAGGATGTTCCAAATATTTGCTGCTCGAATGTTCGAACAACGGGTTCTTACGGCTTACCGGGAAAAGGTTGCACGTGAGAGGCAAGACAAACTTTTGGAGGAACTTGACGAGGAGGCTCAGCTTCGGATTCAACGTGAGGAAAAGAAGGCGAAGGAAAAGGAGCGGAAAAAGGAGAAGAAACGTCTCCAAAAGCTGGCCAAGGAGGAGGAGCGGCTTAAGAAGGAGGCGGAGAAGGCTGCGGAAGAAGCTAGACTCCGGGCAATTGAGGAGAAGAAGGCGGAGGAAAATAGGAAACGAAAAGAAGAGCAAAGGTTGAAACGGGATGCTGAGAAGAAGGCGGCAGAGGAGGAACGTCGTAAAAAGGAGGAGGAGAGGAGAAAGCGCCTCGAAGAGGAGCGGGAACGAGAGGCGGAGCGAGAACGGAAGCGTAAGGAGCACCAAGAACGGGAGCGTAAGAAAAGGGAGGAAGCCGCAAAAAAGGCAAAAGAGGAAAAGGACGCTCGGGACAAGGAGGCCAGGGAGAAGCGAGAGCGGGATGAACGAGAGAGGAAAGAGAGAGCAAGGAAGAAAGAGGCAGCAGATCGTGAGAATGCAAGGAAGGAAGAGGAGGAAAGGTCAAAAGCCGAGGCCCTTGCAGCTGCTACAGCTGCAGTCAAACGTCCACCCCCTGTTTCGGTACCGGCATCTATACCTCAAGTATCGCAACACCCACCTGGTAGTTTTAGTTCCCCTCACCTATCCATTGCAACACCCGCCCTACCCAAACAGCCTGTCGGGCCTTCACCTGCTCGTTCTCGAAATGCCTCCCAGCAGGGCTCTATCCAGGGATCCGTGGCGTCTTCGCCCAAGACTCCTCAGGCGGTTCCGAGAATGGGCCCCTCTGTGTCGCCTAGTACGCCTATCTTACAGCATAATATACCTGGTCCAATTATCCCCTCAAATAAGACATTCCAGTTCCCACCCCACATACCTCATATGGTGCCTACCTCACCATTACCTCATCATATTGCACCACCCCCAGGAGTCCCACCGCCCGAGGGCTTCCCTATATCCCCCATTGGAGTCAACAATCCCATGAACCCCTTCCTCCCCGGGCTTCAGCGAGGACCACCTTTCCCAAATGGAATGCCAATGTACTCTCCTGCCCAAATGCCGTTGAGTTCCGCCTCTCAATACCGTGGGTTCGCTGCGCCAAACGGTATGCAAATGCAAGTTCCAGCGACACCAGGCATGAGGCCACTTCCTCAGCAAGGGCGTGGCATTTTTGTGGCAGAGATTGCTCCCGGAATGCCGCCTCAACTTTCTCCAGGGGTTCCATTAATTGCACCAGGGTCACCATTCATGAATAACCGTGCGGAACCTGTTCCCATACCAGGCAACCATTCCCACAACCGGGCGCTTTCTGGTTCCTTTGATCCAATCCAACACCCGACGCCTATTCAACGACCCTCTAGCGTAGCCCCACCAAAGAGCTTGGATGACAATCGCAATAGCATTGACGAGCTCTCCAAGGTAATGGGAAGCCGCGCATTACTGGAAGACGACGATGAAGGTCATTTGACAGAGAACCAATCGCCTAACCGACGCACGAGCGGAGTTGGGTTTTCACCTCTGCCCACACGAACTGTACCGGTACCGTTCTTTGATTCTAGGGGTAATTATCCTTCAAGTTCTCTCCTTTTGCCCATGTTACAGAAATTAACATTATCTAGTCGATGGACTCAATATCCCTGTTCCGTCTTGGACGAACCCAGCTCCCCTGGGAACAATTTCCAATTCCCTCCCTAATACATGGGCAAGTGGTGCTGGTTTGTTTCCTCTATTCCTATCTTACGAAGCTAGCTTTTCTTACAAACAAGCTAGGATGGTCTGATACCGACGCCGCGCGAAGTACTTTCAATCGCCGCCGGATTAATAGGGTTGATCACATCCGGGCTTTAGCGTGCAAAAAATGCCGCGAATTAGGAGGAGAGAACAATAACTTTGTTGAAGTCTCTACCCTGTTGAGAGCCATGGAACAAGTATCCCATCCGGACATGCAAATCCTCATGAAGGATCTTGCTGAAATCCTAGACATTGAAGGGGATGAACTCAATGGTGGTGGAATCCTTGCGGTGACGCACGACACGGATGGAAGGACATTGGTTCGGTTTGAAGGTGGTGAGTTATTTGGTGTTGATGGCGCTCCATTGCACCAAGCGCCTGGGGCGCCCGCTAGTTCTGGCTTTCACGGGGTGCCTGGTGAGATTGGTTCCCCAAATGCGGGCAACGCAAGTCCATTCAAACCGGTCCCACCTCCGGGCATGATGGTCAGTCCTAACCCCTCTGGATTTTGACGAGTTTTACCACAATCTCTGGGGCCATTTGGGGGTCCTTTGGTTACATTTTTTTCTTTTTCGCTTACTTCAAACTTGCTTTCTCTTTTCTTTCCTTTTACGGTGATTGGGCTGGGGTTTTATGATTGCTGGTAGCATTGGAAGAAGGGGCGGCTCTGAATTGAATAACTTTAAACATTCTAGTTCTCATCGGCGTAGTCATACTGGCATAATCATGTTCTCGGCGGAAGCAAAAAATGCTAGATTAGCGATTCCTCAATAGTAGACTAATAAACATTTAAATTTACTTTTTTCATACCCATGACGTTAAATTTGCGGCTTTTTCAAGCCGACGGAGGTTCGCTAATCGATGCCATCGCGTCTAAAATTCAGAGGCCTGGCGGCAAGCTCAAAAAAGTATGTCCTTTATTGGAATCGCTACGCACACAGGCACCTCTTTGTGACCCTTTGATTCAACCCAATCCGTCCACAGTTCCTACGGTGATGGAACAAAAAGACATTCCGGATATCTCGAGCTTTGAATTTTATCTCTCGCCTGCCAAACTGTTCTATATTTTAAACAAGTCTACCTTATTCAAGCCTGTAGACACGCAGCAAGCATTCCCATATTTGATCTCTCCTGCCAACTCCCCCACTGATAGTGTACATTTGGGTTTTGCCGTGCCGGGCATCTACAAAAAGAGAGGGAAAGGAAAACAGGATATTTCTGCTAGAGCTCTCAAAGATTTGACAGTATAATCTAAAGACCAAAGCGGATTTCATTGCCGTGGCGGCCGGTGAGCTTGTTTGTAATATCTCAATTATGAGGATGTGAGGTTTGGTCAAATTTCAGCTTTCGAATATATATATATATATCGCTCCTAAAATTGATCTGGGACTGCTGGTCAGTTTGCCGAGTGATAAGATGTGATGTACTTTAGTGGGGAACTTATTGGTTATCGTAGCTAGGCTTGTGATCTGCTAGGGCGAACCAAAGTTAAGGTAGAATATTGGATGGGGACAGCCATCATTTTTAGCTTGCCTCTACTCTATGATATCCTCGTAGTAAATCTCTGGTTCTCAACAATAGTGTTTACTGCAATCTACTGGCCCGTGCGGCTTACTGCAATTTGCCTATGGGTGGACCAAAAGTGGCGGTTGCCCTCTCTTGGATTTCATGGTGTAAATGACGACGTCTGCACTGTCTGACTTCAGCTCTGGAAAATTGCGCTCCATTCTTGTTCAGTACAGATCACATATCGAACCAGAACTATCAGTAGACGGTAGGAAGAAAAAAAGAGTCTGTGTTGTGCTAATATCATCACTTGATCCGCCAGTTGAAGTTGTCTCCCTGATCGGCAGAGAGTTACTTTACCTCTCTCCTAAGGACTAGCTGCTGTCTTAATGTCTTGCTCGCACCGATCCTGGTCAATAGCGTATACTATGATACAAATAGTACGCGAAAAAGTGCACTTTATTCAATGTATTGTTCTACGGTTATGGTGGATAATATATGTCCCATCTCAGCGAGAACCGTAACAGCTTCACAGATGTATCTGTCGTTGCTATTGCTTTCCCCCCTCTTGTCCAGCCCAACCCCCTCCTCCTGCAGTTTAAGTTCTCACCTTGTGGTTATTACTGCCTCCCCCACCTTGGAGCAAGCATGCCAGCAGAATCCGACTTTAATATCTTCTTTTGGTCGAAGGAAATTGTTGGCACTTATGATGGGAATACATATACCCATCGCACACCTGTCCAAACCCTTACGAAATTTCCTTAAGTAGGGTTATGTATAGGAAGAAAAGGAGGCTTCTAAGGATAGATAATATTCCTATCTAAAATTCTACTATCTATGAGAGTGTTTATTATGTTTACTCTAGTTGGATAAGTTATGGAACATAATGCATGATAGTTTTGTCTTGTCAGGATATTAATAATATCAAGCCCTAAACTATAGACTTTTGCTACTCTAATAGTATTCTGAAAGGAGAGAGAGTTTAAAGTTTTTTTTTTTGTCTACACCTGGCTTGGCATTTCTGAGGGAGGTCTATATAAAGGGATCTACCATCCCCCTCCTTCTCTTCTTTCTTTATCAACTTCTTTCACTCTTTCTTCTTGCTCACACAATATTGCATAACACTACACAATAACACAACACAACACAATACAATATAATACTACACAACACTATATAACACTACACAACACTACATAACACTACACAACACT
The DNA here is from genome assembly GCF_000151645.1 of Tuber melanosporum. Classification (NCBI taxonomy): domain Eukaryota; kingdom Fungi; phylum Ascomycota; class Pezizomycetes; order Pezizales; family Tuberaceae; genus Tuber; species Tuber melanosporum. The sequence goes on along the minus strand of NW_003298866.1, from coordinate 147,087 downwards.
ACACAACAAAGTACTGGTGGGAAGGAAATACAGGTGGGTTGGTGGGTGGGAATTTATTAATAGGAGGGATGGAATATAGGTGGGCTAGTGGGTGGGTTTTTACTAATAGGAAAGATGGATTATAGGTGGGCTGGTGGGTGGGTTTTTACTAACAGGAGGGATGGAAATATAGGTAGGCAGGTGGGTGGGTTTATTCTAGTGTAGATAGGGGAAAGAAAGCCACTTGCTTTTATACATTGCCTTTTGGTAACTGTGATGATTGCATGGCAATAAAAATCTCAAAAAGAGAAGCCATAGTACTGTAAATCTATGTTGTTTTCCACAACATAAATTTACTTTACAAAGGATACATATACTATACTATTTATTCTAGTTAAGAGATTGTTAGAAAGTGCTATTATTTGATAGGTGGGGAAGTCTGGGATGTACAATAGGTTTAATAATGGAAATTACCTTTTAATAATATAATATTATTTATTTAAACTTAACTATAACTATATATACTTTTCTGATGGAAAAAAAAAAAAACCCCTTTCTACTTCCTACAACTGTCTCTTAAGCAAAGTCCTACAAATGTTAGTGCTAAATATGATACGGATGTAAATATTCACGTCAGACAACTATAAACCTAACTTACCCCCCTACAGTATGATGTGAAGTGTTCCTTTACATCATACTCGTAAGTCTACCGTAGCATACTGTACTCACTCGTTTTTGCTAAGAATACCTCCGTGGGCTGGATATTTGGTGAGGGTTCTAGCAAAATATCTGGTGCCGGAGGTATTCTTTGGAAAGACGAGTGAGTACTGCATCGTATGGTATCGTATCAACTCTACGCGTCCGAGAGTGGCCGAGTGATAAGATGTGATGCAGTGCCCCAAAACGCTTGTATTGGCCAGCAAGACACGTAACCTCCGAAGGCGGGGCAATGGCTGAATTAAGAAATGAGATCTCCACAGCCCGGCCTCAACTCCTACAAAACACTCTAGTCCCGTCCAGTGCAGACCACGCCACCCACTTATCAAACACAAACCGTCAGTAACTTGAAGAAAATAAAGGGCCGAAACTATGCCAACCTTACTTGATCCTCCAGTTGAAGTTATCCCCCTGACAGCCAGGGAGCTAGATCCGGGAGATCCCAATTTTTTCCTACAGACCAACCGCTATCTTTAATATATCTTACACGCATCCACCCTAATCGACAGCGTGTGCCGCAATCGAGATCAGAAGTATGCGGAGAGGGCACCCTATTCTGCAACTGAGAGCAGGAGCAGGTAGGCCGCGTAGCAGTTGCTCTATCGAGGATAGCCCACGCCGGCGGCGGAAATTGCTCCACAAAGCAGTATCGATGGAGGACGAAGTGATCATGCAGACATTTTTAGAGTGCGGCCTCGACCTAGAGGTGCGGAATAAGGATGGCTAGACATGCCTGGTTCTCGCGGCAGCGGAGGGGAAAACGACAATCACACGAATGCTGCTGGAGCGGGGCGATGTTGACGTCGACGTCATCGTTCGGGCCGACGAGGGCCTCACACCACTGACCGCTGCTATCCGCACGGGAAAGGTGCACATCGTTAAGATGTTCCTGTAGCGCCCTCGGACCGACCTTTATATAAGTGCCTCCAGATCGCGTCCCCCATTCCATATCGCCATCGAGAATCATGAGAAAACGTGCAAGTCGGTGGTAAAGCTTCTCCTCGCTACCAAGAGAACAGCCCCCAACCTCATGGACTCTAACGGAAACACCGCGCTGCACTTGTCGGTCCAAACACTATGCTATCCAGCGACGATGCTCCTCCCGCGAAGCGATAGGATCATGAAAGCGCCAATCAATGGCAGCCGCGATAGCCCGCTCCACACTGCGACAGCGTATGGAGACAGGTGCGCTGCACACCACATGCACCGCTTATGCTCTCAGTTACATCTCAACTACGGCGGCATCATGCGGAACGCACCTCTACATGTCGCAGGCTTGCACGGGCATCAGGATATAGTGAAGGCTCTTACAGCGAAACCTGGAATGGATATCAATTCGTGGGATCGCGATGGGAATACGCCGTTGCACTGGGCGGTTAGGCGGGAGAGGGTGGCGACGTTGCTCTTGAAGCGAGGGGCGAGTTTACACTTAAAAAATGACGATGACCATTCAGTGGCGATTTTGGCTGACATCGGCGCCCCGAGTATCGGTATCAAGAGGAATATAATGAGGTATCTCTAACCTCCTTGCATACTGATATGATGCTGTAGGAGATCTTCCACCGATGGTGCAGCACAATCAGTGGGATCGTTGGGTTCTTTTTTCATGTTGGAACGCAGGGGCGAAGTGACGTTGTGGTATGTATGGCCGGGATGATTCTATAGAGTTGTGCAATGATCTGGGTGAAATAATTATTATACTGAGCTTGAACCGAGCCTTTCTCTGAGAAGGAAAGAATGTATATCTCAAATTTCCTCCCTCTTCTCAACGATAGGGAATAAGTTACTCCGAGAAAGGCGGTAACATCAGCGGGTATAGTGCTGCGCCGGGGAGGAAAATAGACATGGCAGATTTAATATTCCAAGGGGGAGTAGTGAGGGACGACCATGAGCCATATACTCAAACGCTAACTAACCAAAGATGATACCAGCATCGGCTCGAAACACGTTTGGCGTGACGCTTCACGGCACCTTGGTATCAGAGCCGACAGTGAGGCGAGTGACTTACCGTGACGTGATATTTTACCAGTGCATTGGGAGAAGATATCTAGATTCTATAGCAACTGCCCTTGGGACTATGTGGTGACTTGGTTACCGGAGCCTATGGTGAGAACCTACAGTATGAATCTGGTTACATCTAGGACCCCAAGCGAGTTGTCGAAAAGATACATTCGGCAAAAAAGCTACAAACGGTTGCGCATTCTCAAGAAAAACTGCCCCACCACCTACGGCAGCAACATCCTCGCAAAGCAACCCATATTCCTTAGCATAATCCTCAACTATCATCCAAACCTTCTGAATCTATTCACGCCTCCATCTCTCTCTATATATATACACCCCTTCCCTCCTCCCCTCCTCACCACAATCGCCCCACTCACCCCCTCTTCCACTCGTGATTCCATCCACCCTTCGCCGGCGTATCCGTCGGGATCCTAAACTCCACAATCGGATACCTAAAAGTCGACTTGGCAACCGCTCTCTCGTAAAGCCCCTGACTCGTAAGCCTCAATTCCTCGCAGGCATCTCTCATCTTATTGTACTGCCTCTCAAGCTCGTGCTCCCGCTCCTTCCGCTGCGCGGCCTGAAACAGTTTCCACGCGCGATGGATCGTCCAGTGCCGGAGCATGCGCATTGTGCCAAATCGAAGCGGGCGGGGAGTTCTGGGATGGTAAAGGGAGTAGCGGATTAATCCTGCCAAATATTTATTGATTAGTGACAGAGAAACGGGGGGTCGAAAAAAAAAAACTACTCACTAACTCGAATGTCAGTGGGAGCGCCCTTTTTTGACTTTTTCGCCATGCTGCGGGTGAAGGATGTGGGTACGGTGCCGTTCCCCAGGGCGGTTGCGGCGCGGAGGGCTTGGAGGTGGGCTGGTATCGAGAATTGAGGGAGGGAGAGCGTTGTAGAACTTATTCGGAGCATCTTCGGTTTGGCGGCGCTTTTTCGGGGGTGGTGTTTCGCGGGGACGTTTGGTGGGGTGTGAAGTGAACTTAAACTTTTTTGCCAAGAGCTATCATTGGCTTGGCAGTCCTGGGTCAGGTTGGGTCAGGGGTTGGCCGAGATGGTGCGGTTTGGAGCAGAGGCGAGTGTGATATTATTATGATGACATTGTTGTCATACCGCTATGATAGCCTACCGAGCGAGCTTCAATGGTGAGTTAGCAATTCCCCTACGAGATATGGATGATATTAATCTTCTACCAGTGGGCATGGCAGTACGAGTAGGGATCTTGCTTAACCGGAAAAATACCAGATTCTAGACCTCGATTCCAGAACGGTAGGAGTGATTTCAAGGTTACGGTACCATTTTATAACTCAATACCGGTGACTGGTTACTCGTAGCACAGTTTCACAAGGCGTAAACATATTCCAAGCTGCACCAGTAAGACTACGGTAACAGATCTAGGACCCCCACTCGAGTCGATCCCGTCGATCTTTGGCACCAATAACGCTACTATGCAAGTACTGTACTGTACTGTACTGTACCAACATCAAAAATCACCTAGCAAATCGGTCCAGCCTACGGCTCCCATAACTCCAAACCTCCCAAGCCGGCTTCAACTATAGAAAACAAAACCACCCTCCGATAAAATACCGTGTCCAAATGCGGGCCCGACCTACCGCACAGCACTTAAAAGCCAAGTTAATTTCCTGACATAGACAAGCTTCAACAAATCCCAGTGGCTTGGACGCCACCGGTGCCCAGTGCCCACATGTGGTTACTCAGGGGAATCCCTGCAACACTTTTCTGGAAGTCTACGAGTAAGGTACGGCACTTTGTCTGGGCTTCGAGTCGGGTTTTTTTCTTGATGATTCCTTTGGCGCGTTGATAGATATTTATGAGGTTTCTACCGGTACGGGAGTTGGGGATCCTTGATTATCCAGGGGGGGGATCGTATCTGTATTCATGCAGAATGATTTCTGGTGATCGGATATACTACTTGTAGACTTGTAGTTCCCTGTACTGTACAGTAAGGGATTTTTTGTAGGAAATTGATAGACGTTAGAGCAGAATGGCGGCTTTTTGGTAGCCTAAGTATCCCATTCTCCATGAACTATCCTGTTTCTGTCGCAATTGCACAAATCCCCACATTGCTGCCTATGGTACTCGCACTAAGCACAGTGCTTCTAACAGCAGCGACCACGGTAGGGAGATACTTGTACGAGTAGATCTCTGCCAGCCATCTCGCGGGAACAATCTGAGACCTGGCAAAACACAAATTTAAAGGCCGGCTTGTTGTACGCCAAATACCAAGACCCCACTGTCACAATTGATACAAGCTTATCCCAATCAAGACCATATAATATTGTAATAAAGGAGCCCATTCTTCCAAAGCTCAAGCCCAAAGCACAACCAAGAACTCCCTTATAAGCCCAAGCACCCCCCCTTTCCCAAATCCTTTTCTCCTCCTCTCCCCCCCTCCATCCCACAACACACCACACTCGTTCATTAACCCACAAACACGCTCATTTTCAGACCAACTCGAACCTTCACTTCATCTCCAGAAAAATTGCCTAACAAAAAAAAAAAAAATGCAGTTCACTACTTTCACCCTCTTTACCTTCGCCGCCTTCGCCGCCGCTGGTACTATCCATGGACGTGGAAGTGCGGAAGACGCCGCTATCAGGGATTTTACGGAGAAGTGCAAAAGTCAAGGTCAGACCGTGATCTGCTGCAACAAGACTGACGGCGGCGCTTCCAAAGGCGAGTTGACCGGAAATATTGGCGGCGTCGAGGTCTGTTGCAATAAGGTTCCTTCTTATGTTTTGGCTGGTATGACATGCCGTCCCTTTCATTACCGGGAGTGAGATCAGGGCTAATAGGAGGGGGATTTATAGGAAACCAGGCCCAGACCCGGGCTCAGTGTGGTGGTGGGCTTGGTTGCTGTACCGATGATGCTATTCGGGTATGATAAGTTTAATTTTCACTTTATTTTAGGGTTTGGAGCTAATGACTTTACAGGCAGGAGTTGTCGATTCCAATTCTGGGTGTTCTGTTTTCGTTGTCTAGGCTAATTGCCAGTTCACCACTACGTACGCTTAGGATGCACGGTGCAGGAGTGGGCGTTAAAACAGAGGATGTGGAACCTTGGGGGGAATATTTGTTCTATATCAGTATTCTTAGTCCGGCATATTTAGTAATTCACCTCAGTTTCTCATCAAACCTAACATGTTGGACGAGCCATATCACCTAGTATGATACTTGGAATATTCATTTCTACGCGGAGTTACAGCCCGTGGTAAAAAAAAAAAAACGTGGAAATGAAACCTCAGAAACACGGTTACTCAATCGGCTCGAACCCGCCGAGCTATCCGGCAGTACAGTAGTCTACATCTCACTCTGCCCGCCCCCCACCGCTCACTCTTCGCATGATCTTCTGGAACTTCCGGAACCAATTATCCTAGCGGAAAATCTTCGGATCCGGATCACCGTTATTCGAAATGGCAGATATGCTCAATTGACTTAACCAATTTGCTCCAGCCAGGCGAAATAGAAGAAGGCTTAAGCACCACCCGTAAAGGTCGTATCCACCCAGAGCTGGTAGTGAGTGAGTGAGTGACTCGCCGGACGATCTTTTTAATTCGTGCCCGAATGAAGAGGGGGGGGGGGTTGCCTGTGCGTGCTGTACGAGGGTGTAAGGGTAAGTGATCAGAACGGATATGATTGGTGGATCTTGTGAAAGTCAGAAATCAAGTTTCAGTAACCCAAACCCAATCTTGGGAGTGAGGTCATCCAATATAAACAGGTTTGTAGTCAATACCGTGCAACCACCAAAACACCATTCAGAATATCCTTTGCATCTTACAATGCATTTAAAGGGAACGCGGAACGAGCACTTTCCTGGTGATTCAAAACGTCGAGAAACAACCCGAGATGAGTGACTTCGTATTATTACCCTTCGTGACGAAGCGAAAATGAAGTGGAAAGATATTGCAGCCCTTGTTAATATAAAGTTAAGTACTTGTCATGATATTTACACTCATTCGAAAGCCAATAACACACCAACAAACAAATATCGTACCGGCCGACCACCCATTTTTGATGAAGCAGAAAAAGAACGACTGCAACGCTTCATCACAACTGATAAGCAAACTCGTTGCCTACCATGGGAGGATATTTTGGAAGCACTTGGATATAGCTGCTCTGTTTACACACTTCATAATGTGTGTGCATCAATGGGATACCATAAGCGGTGTCCACGAAAAAAGTATATTCTTTTAATCTTACTTCAAATTGTTTTATTTCAGTATTTGTTTTTTTTTTATATTTAAATCTATAGAAATTAGAGCTAATTGTATAAATTAATTATAATATTAGATTTGGCGTTCGTGAAAAGAATAAACCTCTTCGCGTCCAATGGTGTCAGGAACAACTCCATTGGACATATGACGATTGGCTACGAACGGTATGGACAGATGAGTCTACCTTTACAACTGCGGGCTTTGGGTATCGGCCCTGGGTTTTACGTAGGCCAGATGAAGAGTTTTATGCCAATTGCGTCGATGAAACCTGGGAGTCAGGAAAGGAAGGCGTAATGGTTTGGGGTGGATTTTGTGGTGAAATGAAGACCATTTTACATACTATTCCTCCAAAAACCAAGGTTGACTCTAGGTATTATGTTACTCACATCCTTGATCCTATTCTTATCCCATTTTGGCATCAAACTTGTGAACGATATGGTTGGACACAGGTAATATTATATGAACACACATTTAAATAAGATTTTATTAATTACTAATAGTAACAAAATAGGTTGTCGAAGATGGTGCCCCAGGACATCAGAAGTTTTTGAAGCATTGGCGTCAAATCAACAATGTCGAGCAACTCGCGTGGCCTCCACAATCCCCGGATTTAAATCTCATCGAGGCACTATGGGGTGATTTGGAGACTGAGTTAGGAGAGACCTTTGGGAGAATCAAAGACATAGAGGTTTTAATTACAGCAGTGAAGGCTGTTTGGGATTCTATTAGGGTTGACCGGTTGGATGGCTTAATTTGTAGTATGCCAGAACGCCTTGAAGCTGTGATTGCAGCAGGTGGTATGGCTACATCATACTAGAATGGGAAGATCTTCTGCTTTCCGATCACTTTTTTCCTCACATTATATTTGAAACCTGATTGGCTGCTCTCTGGCCATCTGTGGCAACAGTTGGTCAAATTAGCGGTTTTCCGATCACTTTTCTCCACCCCCTCGTACAGGCGAAGCTTTCAACTCCATCTTGGACTTCTTCTCCTGCTCGGTTGTGCTTGTGCTCTTGAGTATTTGCGGGACGGGGATATGTTTCCCCCGGGTACGTGCGTTTGTAAGGGGGGTTGTGGAGTGTGTGGCTTGGACATGGCCGCAGAGTATTACTCGTGGGAGAGGGAGTTGCAAATTACTGATTATGGGGTAGGTGGTCACCAGGAACAATGTTCCACGGATCATGCTGATCCTGTGCTTTGGGGGCGGAAGGGTTTTGTGTGAGGTGAAGATCTTGCGGCGTGGGGGTATGGGAGGTGGTAATTCCTTCAAAGGGATAGATAGATCAAAGGTAGTGAAAAACTCAAATGGGATTAACTATGATAACTACGGATTTTGCGTCAAAAGTGAAAAGTGGACTGGCATTCTACCAGCAATTCACTGTATTATCGTTTCCCCACACATTTCACCCCTCTATCAGAGCTTGCTCCTGCCTCCCTCCAACAGCAGCTCCTCCAGAGGAACTCTCCCCGCGTCACCACCGCCCCTACTCCCATCACCAAGCCCCCCAACATGTTCCTTCCACCCCCATTTCTTCCCAAACCTTCCCTTCCCTACAAGCACATCCACAATCTCACCCCCCAGCACTGGCAAAAACTTGAACGCATGCCCACTTCCCCCACTAGCAATGAACAGCCCCTCATATTCCGGATGCCAGGTCACCAAAAAGTCGCCATCAGGGGTGTCAGTATACCAACACACCCTAGTCTTCTCGAACGGTCTCTCGGAGAACTCGGGCACTAGCTGTTTGACCGCATCCCTCAGCGCACCTTCACCCTCCTGTGGAATGGCCTTTGGGAATACCGGCGTGGGGGAAGCGTATCCCTGTGCGTGCCGGGCGAACTTTAGGGTTGGGGGCGAGGTGCTTGGGGAGTGGATTATTAATGTTCCTGTCGTGAGGTTTAGGAGTACGGGCAGACTTGCGTAGCGGATCGCTTCTTCTCTGGATAAGGTTAGATAGGCTATGACTTGCCCCGACGGGACCGCCCGGCCATGTAATGGAACGAGGCCGGGTGTCCATGCACCGGCAGCGAGAATAGTAAGTCCCGCGGTGACCTCTTTCCCGTCGAGAAGTTTGACGCCGAGGACCCTACGCCCTGAGTAGAGGAGTCCCGACACCTCCGCTATTAAAAACCGGACGTTCTCCCGGGATTCAACTTCCGAGTGTAACATCCGCATTGCGGTTTCTGCGTCGACCCAGCCGCTGTTCCAATTCACGTACCCGGACTTTCCGCTACATCCTCCTGCCATAAGACCAGCAATATCTTTCTCGGTAGGGAGATATTCTACCCCGACCTCTGATTTCACATTGCCGTAGGAGTCATTGAGATACTTGTTCTCTCCATCAGCAGTGACGACTAATCCTGTTTTGTGGAATGCTAGATGCCCGGCCCAATGCCTGAGGGCTTCCCGGCCTAGGATTGAGTAGGCCGGATCTGCATAATCTGCGCGGACGATACGAGAGGAATCTATTGAGGCACTGTAGGGGCATGGGAAAGCATGTTTGTCTATGACAGTAACTATGGTGGAGGGGTATCGGTCTGAGAGTGTGCGGGCGGTGGACACTAGGGGGGCTCAAAGTTTAGCTATGGGAATGAGTTAATGAGGGACTAGTATGGGGCTTACAGCCAAAGACTCCGCAACCCACTATGATAATTGACAACGGAGGGGTGAAAGTGGGAGCCATTGTTGATAATTACTATAGGAACTTTTGGCGGAAAGAAGGAATTGGGTAGAGGAGAAAGGGTGATATAGGGTGCAGGGTGAGTTGGCGTTGCTATAAGTATTTGTGCAGCCACTGGGACCGCACTACCGGTACTCCATATGCAGTAATTCTATATTCCGGAGCTACATACTCGAGCACTCGGGCGGCCTATCTCTCATCGATGAAGCATGACACTCTATGCTAACCTGAGTCTAGTGCTGGTATTCTGGGTGTCATATTACATTGAATATCTTACTGGTAAACTAAAAAAACTATCAATTAGCCACCAACCACCTAGAAGCGTGACCCTAGGTATAAGACAAAGAAGATAACATGAACTCCACTCAAACAAGAACCAATTTGACAAAATCAACATTACACCCTCGCGGCTCATACCATCATGGCAATTATTAAAGGAAACACGGCAGCATATAAAACTATGGCCTAACTATCCAGAAGTTTGTTGTTACCCGCCAACTCTTCCTCCACAAGATTTTCGTAGTTTTCCAGGCTTTCTTGAATGTGCACCTTAAACTTGATGACTTCATGAAGCATCTTATCAACCTCTCCGTGAAACTTTTCCCGGAGGGCATGGCAAGCATGTTCCAGTTGATCGCGCCTGCAACCTGTTAGGCTGGTTTTTACTTAAATAGTGGGAATTAGGAAACTTACTCAATGGTAACGCTCTGCATACGTTGCTCCAAAGCCAAGACGCCATTAGACATGTTTAATCTCATGCTTGCGAGCTCTTTCTCAAGCTTTTCAATTTCCGCATTTGATGCATTTCCCTCCGCTGCCGTAGTCTCCTTGAGCTCCTGGTATTCATCAACTGCGGTGCGGACTTTAGCATGCAGAGTGTCAACCTCATCCCGCTTATCTGCCAATGTCTCGACTATGCGATCTATCAACTCTTGAGTCTTGATAGCTTCGTCCTGGGCCTCGTGGATTCGTGCTCCAATTTCTTGCCGGAGTCTATTGAGAGCTGGTTTAATATCATGTCGTAGATCACGATTAAGAAGCTGAGCTGGCTGATATCCAACCTCGTCCGCGAGTAGCTTGTTTTCGGGAGTCTGGGCTGGGAGAATAAGGAGCTCAAAGTCCTTTCCCTCGGCATTTCGAGATGACGAGGGTATAATGCCGATTTGATACGCCAGCGAGTTGTACCTCGATACCGAGCGTTCGAGAGCTTCGAGTTTTGATGAAGCCTCGGATTCGCGCTCCGCCAGTTGGATCCTAGCTTCAGTGATTTTGGAGGAGATAAGAGAAAGGGACTTGGAGAGCTTTTCACGGTCGTTGTTCATGCGGTCTATATCCGCTGGTGTCAGGCCTTGTTTGTCGACAGCTTCTTGGAGACTTTGCTTTTCGGCTGTCAACTCTGCAAGTTCTCGTTCAACGACCTCAATCTCTTCCTTGAGCTTTTGATTGGATGCGGTAACCTTCGGGATGCGGAGTTCTAGGCGCTCAACGTAGTTGACGAATTTTTGTTTATCACCTTCGAGAAGAATTCGGGTATCCTCCAACTTCTTGAGGGGATCGGCAGATTCGTCCATTCCTTCAAGTTGTTTTTTGAGCTGCTCGTTCTCTGATTCAAGCATTTCTAACTCCTCCTTGTATCCCGATTGTCGGTCTTCAAAAGAGGCAGCCATCTCCTCCAAGAATTCATCGTGGTCATCGTTCTCCACAAGCCATGCTGAGTAACAGCGGGTAAGGTACCTGAAAATGATCTTTTCCGCTGCAATGTCCACGCCTTCTGCCGCAGCTGCGTCATCGAATTCCCCTGATTGAAAGCGTTCCATAGTGACCGCCAACTCCATCATCCAGTGTAGGATTCCCAAGAATTGCGGCCACGAATTCATGGACCCAACTGCTGCTAGTTGCGATTTGGTGATTGTACTAGCGTAGGGGTATCGGAGGGTTTTTAAGATGGGTAAGACTTCATTTTCAATCGCTTTCTGAAAATTGTAGTTTGGGTCAAGTCTTTTGTACAGCCACTGGAACACCATCGAGAAATCCTTCTGGGTAGGACTCTTAAGGGAATTGGGACCGAGCGTATGCTTCATCTCTAACTCGAACCCATTGTTGACGACGTACTCAAATACTTTGCTAGCAATTTCCTGTCGATATGCAGAGTCTTTGAGTGGCCTCGGATCTCTCTGAACAGTTGCGGATGCAGCACTACTGAAGAAACTGTTCATTTGGCTGAAGGCCGCCACACCCATGGAAGAGCGACGCATAACGCTACTGCGACGCTGGGACGGGGGAGGCTGGCTAGAGGGAGCATAGGATTTGCGCGCGGAGTATCTCGAAGGATCTCGCTTTGCAGTCGACACAACGTCTGGCTGGTTGTAGGCGGGACGAGCAGCCAGTGACATGCGGGAGTTTGATGGCCTAGAGTTGGAGTTTGATCGCTTCAATGCCGAAGCAGGTTGAGGGATACCAGAATTATACATGCTTGAGCCTGGTACTCCGCTGATAGTCTGAAGGATGGATCGTTAGACGATTCTTTGTTAATCCCGGCGGGGAAGGAATACTTCTCTAGGGCGCTTGAAAGCACTGAAAAGGTTTGGATCCTGCGACATCGCAACTAGGGGGAATGAGAATCTTATATGTGACTAGAAGTGGTATGAATCCGGTGCTAGAAGGAAATTTGTGCTATGGTATGCTAGTTTTTTGCTTAGTGTGTGTATGATAACAGTTGCGATGGAGGGGGAACAGATGAAGGTCAAAAAGTCGTGCATCAAAACAAACAACTGAGCCTCGGGGTGTCCAAATAGCAACCATTACAAATATGAACAGAATACTCTCGGTCTAGTGTTAATCATATCCTGCATATTCAACATAGCAAATTTTATTATGTGTAGATAGAATCTATGTATTATAGTGTTCACGTATCGCACGCGACCAGGTGTTTCTTCCTCGGTCAAGATGCGTGTGGGCCGAAGGGGGTAATTCTGAGGATTACAGCGTTCCACTCACTCAGTGTTTCTCTCTTGCTCTCCATCCCTCTTCTCTTCTAGCTTTCAACTCAATCTCAACATCCTCCTCTCCCTTTATCAAATCCATCCTCACTTTTCCCTTGAAGTTTCAGAAAGGAATTATATGTCACGTCTCTAAACATGCGGGAAGATCTCATAAGTTCCGCTGTGAGTTCTATCATGTGAATTTGTTTTTTTAACTCGCGTTTTCTAACTTTACTCCAGGTCACTTGTATGATATCCAATCCTTCTCGGTATCCACCGAAAATTTACTAACTTCTATCCGCAGTTCTTTCTGACCCTGCCGTTGCTGCCGCGCCTCTCGAAAAACGGATAGCTTTTTTACAGTCGAAGAACTTGACCAAGGACGAAGTCGATGCAGCTCTATTACGGGCTGGAGGGACCCCCGGCCCGGTATCTACCAGTCTAGTGCCATCAGGCACTTATCCTCCGGTTGCGTCACCACCAGCGCCTGGATACAATACCGGTTACTATGCTCCTCAACAATACCAGCATATTGCAGCAGGGTATGTTCCTTTGGTGCGTATGGATCCAAATGGGTAACTAACTCCACTCAAGACCTAGAGATCGTGATTGGCGTGATTGGTTCATCATGGCAACCGTCACAACCACTATTGGATTTGGGCTATACCACCTGGCGAAGCGATATGTAGCACCGATGATCTCGCCACCCACGCCACCCCAACTAGAGACGGATAAGGCCCTCATTGATGCTAAGTTCGCAGAAGCCTTTGACCTGTTAGACAGCTTGAAGAACGATACAGCAGCGCTCAAGACTGCCGAGGAAGAACGTAAGAATCGCGTGGATGCGGCCCTCGCTGAGGTGGAAAATGTCATTCAGGGACTGAAGGAGGCCGGAAAGCGGCGTGAGGACGAGTCGAAGCGTGTTGGAGATGAGGTTCGTGGTTTGAGGGATTTGATTCCGAAAGCGCTAGAGGGGCAGAAAGAATTACAAAAGAAATCTCTCGAAGATTTACAGACCGAGTTAAAGAGTTTGAAACAATTGGTCATGAACAGGACCGGTGCTGCTAGGCCGAGCTTCTTGCCTAATGGACCAACTGGCACACCACCACTAGATCCGGGGAGTGCGACGGGAGGAGCTGGCCAGACTCTAGGTAGTGCTGTAACGCAACAGGTTTTGGGCACAGGAGGAAATGCTCTTGGGGGTCTGCAGAGGAAGGAAGGCAGTGCGCTGCCCTTCGGTGCCCGGTCCGCGATCCCCGCATGGCAGATGGCGGCCGCGGCAAAGCCATCTCCTGCCGTACCGGCTGTGGGAGCTAGCAGCAGCACAGGGGAGGGTGCCGAAGCCAGCTCAAGTTGATTTCTCTTAAGCTAATTACTTCCTTTTAATCTCATTTGTGCTGTTCTGCCTGTTTGTCGCTTGGGTGTTTGATTACCGTATAGGGAGGACGAAATGGGGCATGTGTAGCATATTATATACCATTAGGCAGAAGTTGATAATACCATAACCGGAGCTCTTTTCGCCATCATTATTCATACATAGGGAACGTCTGGTCCATCGCAGGTATTCCCGGACGTTAGTGGGCCTATCATAGTGCTTAATCTCAGCCGGGTAACATACTAAGACAAGTTGACCCAGCAAGGTTCAGCCTCCAAGGTTCAACTAAGATTTTGTAACACTCTGTCACCGGTAGGCTGTAGCAGCCAGCAACCAAGAAAGTTCTCATAATCATACGGGAAAGTACCACCGCTAAACCACGCGTACACCTATCACGCCTTCCCTTCCCCACGATCCCCCTACCACCAACCCTCCCCCCTCCCTCTCACTCACCACCAATAACTATCAATAAGACAACAGCGAAAACAAAAATACCAATGGATTTCGCCCCCTACCAATCCGAGTCTCCGGAGGTCTCAAGAAACTTCACCCGGCCGACTTCCCCACCTGTACGGTCCTCATATTCACCCCTCCCCACGCCCCAAGTCCCCCCGCCTGTACTGCCAACCCACTCTTCGCCGTCGGGATGGGGTAGCGGTGGGCTAGGTCGGGAGACGATAAATCAGTTTGAGACGAGTTTGCCCATACGGTTTGTTTATCACCTTCCCCGGAGGAGATGTCTGGGGAGGAGCACCGGTAGCACCGTAGGCTGATGGGGATTTAGGTTGGACTGGGAAGCCGTTATGGCATACGTGCTATTGCCGCCTGCTGGTGGTGTGTTGTTGTTGATTTTGGAGCATAAGAGTGATTATGTTAGGTACTTTTACCCCACTCCCTTGTCTTGCTTTCTCGAAGTATGGGGGGCGGGCGCTGATTGAGGGTTTAGGTTTCATGCGTGGCAGAGTTCGCTTTTGTTTGCCTTCCTGGTGGTAAGTTTCCTTATTGGGGATGGGTGAGTGGATGGAGCGGAGTGCAGTAGTTGCTAATAGTGAAGATAGATCCTACATCTTATCTTTTCGTTCTCGGCGTTCTTGTCGTACTCGCTGCTAGTGGCGGATTTAGGCTTGGTTGGGTATTTGGGGTTCCATGCCTATGTTGATGCGGATACTCTTGATAGGTATGCTCGGGGTTGTCCCTTGCTTTGCGGTTAACCTGGGGAGGTCTGCTGACTATTTCTGGGGTATGATATGATAGATGCGAAGTGCCCTTCTTTGGCCCCTTGGCCAGCTCGATTTTGGATGATGAGTAAGTGTTGCAAGGGGTTTTCGGCGGTTAATGGTTATTTCCTTTATGATAAGGTCCAAATTTCTCAGTTTCGTGAGCAAGCAGCTATTTGTAAGATATAGAAGTGTATCGACAAGGTTTTGCAGTGGGCCTAGGAGAGGCTTAATAATGATTTTCTGGGCAATATACTGCATAGTACCGGTTATATAATATATCCTTTTGACATTCAACTCGTGGAAGATGAATTTCTACGTGGGATCGAAGCTTATCCATGGTTGCATAGCGAAGGTCTGTGGCCACGTGCGGCCAAGGCATGTGGGAAATGTATAGGGGGGTGTCCCTTACCTGTGAACCTCACACGACGTCAATGAACTCGCAACAAACACAATGCAATGCGTTCTCTCCATCCTCACTTCCCCTTCAACAACATCGCCGCCACCAGTATCTACACTCTCTCTTAATACCGAATACTCGGCTACAACGCTGACACCCTAAACAGTAATCCCCTAATAGCTAATTAATGAAATGGTTCTTCGCCCAGTACTCGTACCTCCCCTCCAACCAAACTTTATCAAAAAGCTAATAGGAGCTCACAACAGTCTAACAGCTTCCTCCTCCTCCTCCTCCCCCTCCGCTTCCTCCGCTTCCTCCGCTCGCGGCCCGCACAACGCGCCTACCTAACCACTCTTCTCCTAAGCATCTCAACCCTGATCCTCTTTTTCCTAGCCGTAATCTCCTACACCCTTTTCTACATCCACCACATTCCACACATTGGTGTTCAAAAACCCCTGCACCTACAATTCCCCATCTCCCCATCCACCCCACCCCACTCCTCCACCCACCAACACCATCACCATCCAACCGGCGCAATCCAGTTCAGCGGTGAAATCATCCCACGACAGGAATACTCCGTCGCCCTCCTCTTACACCTCCCGCCCTCCCCCGAGAACCAGAATGCTGGGAACTTTATGGCTGAAATAACGATTTACTCTACTCCTCTCTCCCCCTCCTCTTCAGCTTCCATGCCGGGAATGGTGATAGCGACCGGTCGTCGGGGAGGGTTAATGCCCTGGCGCAGCCCCATCGCTCGCACAGCGCACACGTTACTTCGACTTCCGTTACTGCTCTTTCTACCAAATGCGAAGGAGGAGGAAGCCATCCGTGTGGTACTGCTTGAGAACGTAGTCTTCGGTGAGCTCGCCCGACATGCAGTGGTCAGTCTAGAGAGCCGCTCGAGACTGGACGTGTACGAGGCCAAGGTCGAGTTCCGTGCGAAGTTGGCTGGAATAAGGTGGATCATGTGGCGGTGGAAGGTCCTCAGCTTTTTCCTAGGGAGCGGGTTATTCTTTGCTGTGGAGGTTTTGGCGATGGGGGTGGTCTGGTGGGCGGTTTATAGATGGTTCACTAGCTCGGGAAAATTGGCTGCGTCTGGCGGGGGAAGGTATCTCGAAGGTGAGGACGATACCGTAGAAGAAGAGGAAGACGATGGAGTAGACGGAGTAGATGATCTAGGCTTTGCCACACCAGAGAGTCTGGAAGCGGATGACGAAGAAGATGACGATGAAGTCCTATTAAAGAGCGACGTGGGCGATTCCGGAATCGGGGGGTTGTCGGAGAGTCTAGGGACTACCGCCAGGGAGAAGTCCGCAGGTGGTGCAAGCGGCAGTGGTGGCAGCAGGAGGCGGAGGACTAGGCTGGGGTAATGATGGGCGAAGGTGGTAATTGAACTAACACCGGAGCAAAAGGGCGGGATAGTTATAATAAAGGCTCACGGGAGTTTTTAAGCTGGTTGTTTGAGCCTTCAAGATTAATCACGATTTTTTCCCTTCCGCTGCTTTTCTTGGACGTAATCCACTATTGGAAATAGCGGCTTCTCACGATCCCCCTAGTCGACTTCCTAGTGCATATTCAGTGGGTGCCGAGATGAGGCCTCCGCTACTGGTAGTTATCCTTGACTAAGGATCTAGTCTTCTTAGCATGAGATGGATCATTGGCAGTGGATGGGAGGTTCTGATTAGTCCCTTGCGTCCGCTAGAATAGAGAATTATGTGCTGTCTTCTATCTTTGCTCCCCCATATCCTTTTCACATTCGTTGGTGGGGGTTGTGGCTTCTCAAGCTCCTACTAGCCGACCCCACAAGCACATTCGGTACCGAGATGAGGTTTTCACTAGCACACTTGACTAAGGGCTTAGCCTTCTTGGCATCGGATGGGTCATCGGGAGTGAGTGCTGAACCCACGCAATATAAATTTATTAGAGTCATGGTTCTCGTATTCTGCCATCCTACTAAATTACACCCAATGTCCTTCGACACCCAAACCCTGGAAATTTTCGAGTGATGGACTGTGAGCAAGACAGGGGGAAAGCGTATGATAATACTATCAAGACAAACTTTTAGAAGATAGAGTCCACAGCGCCGCCAACATTCTATCCAAATAAACATAAGGAAAAGAAGCCCCAGACTACACTTCACTCCCCTCCCCCTCCCCCCTCTCAATCTCCTCCATAATCCCCCTCCACCTCCTGGCAAACTCCCACACGGCCTCCTCCCCCTGCACACCGGCCTCAACCACCTCCCTAGGCAACTTGCTGGAAGAGTAGGTTGCAGTGCCAAACCCCCACGCCTTTGGGTCCCCGCTCTCCACGAGCTTAACCTCCACCACTTCCTCATCCTCCTCGCCCACCTCCTGCGTGCGAAGCCGTAATATATCCCTCCAAGAAAACAACCCCGAATCCGTCCTCGGGGCAAAGGGGTTAATATCCACTAACCATACCCTCCTCCTTCCCCCTCCGCCCTCTCGCGCGGTCGGCTCCACATAGCAATCAAACACGAAATCCTCATCCGGAAAGCCCGCCAAAGACTCGTCAAAAAACCCCACAACCAGCCCCCGAATCTCACCCTTCAGTTCTCCCAGGAAAGCGTAGTGATTGAAGTCGCGCTGCGAAATGCCCACGACCCGTCTGCCAGCGACGAAGACGCGGAATTCGAGGGCGGGGTTCATGTTGAAGTATTTTCGCAGGACGAGATGGTACCGGATCGAGGAGGCGGGGGTCGGGTCGGATGAGTCCGTGTCGTCAAACGGGTGCTCGAGGTCGTGGGTTACGAAGTCGGAGGATTTCAGCAACAGGTAGATATCGCCCGGTGTTCGGCATTCGAGGGTGCGAGTTGCGCTCATAAAGAGAGCGTCCTTCGGGGAGGACCAGTTGAGTTTCGGGGTCACGGCGCCGCCAAGGGCTGCTATCGTTTGCTTGATTTGTGAGTGGAGTTGGGGGAATCTCTGTGTGGGGTTTCTCGCTCTGTCTTCCCCCTCGTCCTCCTCATCCTCAGCTTCACCGGGGGGGAAGTTGCTGGGCGCATTTATTTCCTCGTCGCCCGAACCAGCAGTAGTAGTAGCGGGCGGGGTGACGTCCTCGTCGTCCGGGAGGATGATACCATCTTCGCGCAAATAGGCGAGGAACTCCGGTGTTAGCGGAATTGTGCGCGCTTTCGGAGTTATCGACTTGTAACGTGTGTGCCATGAGGCGAAGGCGCAGTTCAGTATGTGGGACTTTTGCACGGGGGGGAAGATCTCGTGGAGGGCTTGTGGAGGGGCCAAGGTGTGGAAGTCTGGGTCTTGGTGAACCATTGTTGGTGGGAGCAGTTGTAGATGAAGATGCGTTCTTGATGGCGGGGTTGTTTACCAGCGGGGTAGAGGTTGAGCACAGTACCACGGTAATGTCCAGTATCATACGTAGAGTAAGTTATGGGTGGAAGTGTTGCTCTTTAAATCCACTCAATGGCCATCGTCCGCTCACCCACTGACTCACTCAATGCCATCCCAATGAATGAGTCAACCTATCATCACCCAGAAGTGGAGGGAAAGTTGGGAGAATCTGGTGAAAGGCTACCGTATTTTGATCAGTTATCTGTGCGAGTTATCATATCTAATCTAACGGCCTCCTCCTCCCCCGTCATCCAACTCATTGCCCGAGCCTAACCGAGGAAGACAGAATAAGTTATAGCCATTGTAATTATTTCATGTCATGAGTTGCTCAGAGCGAAGCAAATAGACTACTTCATACTGGTACCATACTGGTACTCGAGCAGACCATAAGAGAGAGAGAGTACGGTAGGTGTGAAATCCCCATCGCGTTCCCATCCCTCCGATTGGCAACGGTAAGTGGTTGGTGAATTGGGGGAAAGAAAAAAAGAAAGGAAAAAATCGGAACAAATTTGTAATGGGGAAACCCGATGCACAAAAAAGCCCTCCTCCACTTTCGTCTTAGGAAAGTTTAACTAGACAAACAGGATCTTCCCCCCCTTCACTCACCTTCTTAAAGGACGGGCACATCAACTCGCCATCACTCGGGGTACTACTTTGCAACGACTATCATAAAGGGCTTGAGGGAGAGGGAGAGGGAGCGAGTTGAAGCGGAATAATAATTGCCACAACAATGGCTGCTACCCGTCGAGCACCATTGGTACTTTTCCGCCGGATTAATTCCCCGGCATTTCTATCCAACAGTAGCAGGTACTCGTCGCTGCGCCTCCCCCTGCAGAGACCCACACCGACAACAACAACATTCAAAACCAGCAAAAGCCACCAATACCTCCGCCCCTTCTCCTCCACCTCACGACTCCAGAACGAATCCCTCCTGCATGCAGAGCGGGAATCTGACCAAGTCGACGTGGTGATAGTCGGAGGCGGCCCCGCCGGCCTCTCCGCCGCAATCCGGCTGAAGCAGCTGGCGAATGCCTCCAACAATGCCGACTTCCGCGTCCTGCTACTGGAGAAGGCCGGCGATATGGGAGCGCACATCCTCTCCGGCGCTGTGGTCGAGCCGTCAGCACTCAACGAGCTCCTGCCGGACTGGAATTCCCCGGACAATCCCGCCAGGTTTGAGGGTGTCACCGCCGTCACGAGTGACCGGATGAGGTTCCTGACGAAGAAGCGGGCCATACCAATACCCGGACCGCCACAGATGAAGAATCATGGGAATTTCATCGTGTCGTTGAACGAGATGGTCAAGTGGCTGGCTGAGCGTGCGGAGGAGGTTGGCGTGGAAGTTTATCCGGGATTCGCCGCGTCGGAGGTGTTGTATGGGCCTGACGGTGGGGTCATGGGCGTTGCGACGAATGATCTAGGTGTTGGGAGGGATGGGAAGCCGAAGGCTTCGTTCGAGCGTGGAATGGAGTTTCATGCTAGGTGCACGTTGTTTGCGGAGGGGTGCCATGGAAGCTTGACGAAAAACGTCATCAAGAAATTCGATCTGCGTCGGGACTCGCAGCCACAGACCTACGGGCTTGGATTAAAAGAGGTTTGGGAAATCAAGCCGGAGAACTTCGTCAAAGGCCAGGTCAGCCATACCATCGGATGGCCGCTGCCAAATAATACATATGGTGGCTCCTGGATGTACCATTTTGGCGAGAATAAAGTTAGTCTAGGGTTGGTTGTTGGTCTCGTAAGTTTCCCCTTCAACTAAACCCCAGATCTCGATCATTTCCGCGCTTACAAAGTTGTGAGTAGGACTATCCGAACCCTTACCTCTCCCCCTACTCCGAATTCCAACGCATGAAGCACCACCCCTTCTTCTCCTCCGTCCTCGCCGATGGCAAATGCATTTCGTACGGCGCCCGGGCACTAAACGAAGGCGGCTTCCAATCCATCCCGAAAGTATCCTTCCCGGGTGGAGCATTGATCGGGGATACCGCGGGCTTCCTCAACGTGCCAAAGATCAAAGGAACCCACACATCCATGAAGTCTGGAATGCTGGCCGCGGACGCAACCTACACCGCACTGACGGAGAAAACCTCTGGCACGGTGATGCTATACGCATACGAAGACGCCCTACGCACGAGCACGATCTGGAAAGAACTAAAGCAAGTCCGAAACATGCGCCCGAGCTTCCACAACCCGTTGGGCCTCATAGGCGGAGTCCTATATTCCGGCCTCGAAGCCTACATACTGAAGGGTCACGTCCCATGGACACTCAAACACCCCACCCCCGACCACGCCGCTACCCTACCCGCCTCTCACCCCTCCGTGCGGAAAATTTCGTATCCAAAGCCCGACGGCGTCCTCTCGTTCGATATCCTGACCAGCGTCTCTCGCACCGGCACCAATCATGAAGAGGACCAACCCGTGCACCTCCGCGTCAAGGATTGGCAAGCCCACGCGCGTAGGGAGTTTCCGAGGTTTGATGGATTGGAAAGTAGGTTCTGTCCTGCCGGCGTTTACGAGTATGTTGAGGAGGATGGGGGTGGGTTGGGTGTCAGGTTTCAGATTAATGCGCAGAATTGCATTCATTGCAAGACTTGTGATATTAAGGCGCCCAGTCAGGATATTGAGTGGTCGACGCCGCAGGGGGGAGAGGGGCCAAAGTATTATTTGACATAGTAGGGTGAGGTGGCGATGGGTGATGGTGTTTTCTCTCTCTCCTTTTCACCTACTACACGCGCAGGGAGGAGGATTGTAATATAATTTAAGCTTTGGCCGGCGTGAACACATATCATACCATACCATATGATCTATGCTAATGGGAAAGCCCGCTTCTCACAGGTACACCTTTCGCAATCCGCGCCCCACTGTTAGAGGAACAAAACCACACTCACCATAACTTCCCCCAGTATGATACGATGCCATCCTTACCCCCACACATCTCCAGAAAGTAAAAGGGCAAACAACAAACCCACACCACATCACATACAGCGCAATACAAGCATAATTATGATAGTCACTACGTACCTTAAGAATCGATCCCCGGGCTTTAATTCAATCCCCAGCACATTAAGTATATACATACCCGCACTTCACCAACCAACCCACCCACCTCACCCCACAAAACACAAAAAAAAAACCCACAACAGTACCGCAGAGCAGGGGCCGTATCCCACACTATGAGACCAAGCCATACCGCCACCTGACCTGGATCCCTCCCTCAAATCCAGATAGATACCCGCTTGGCACTAGTTTGGTTCGTGGGAGGGCTGAACGGAGGGCCAGCAGGCCGGGGTCTATGTAATGGTGAGGAGGAGGGGGGGTGGCCGAAGGACACTTTAACCACGGGGAGCATTCCCCCACGCCCTTTTCGGTGTGATACGTAGTTTGAGATAATGTATGTACGTAGTGGATTATTATTGGCGCTGGGAAGTAATAATAGGGGGTCGAGATACTGTTCTGGAGCACTGACCGACTGACCGACCCAACTGATGGTGGTTCCCACGGGGTGGTAAAGCTAATATGCCCTCCCCCTCGTCTACTCACCCATCCTTCTCAGTCTGTTCTGACCTCCCCTCGGCGGTCATTCCAGTACTGTATCACATACCCCAGGACGAACTTTGCATGGGATGTGTAAAGTACTCACTCGAGTGATACACGGTGAAACAATGTTTCCCTTTGTTTAGTTTTTTTTGATGGGGGTTTTCACGGTATGATACGGTAATGATCATTCCCGATTCTTTCCTTTCTTTCCAGAACGCAGCCCTGGCCGAAATGGGTAACTGGAGTGTATATCCATACCACACGTTGGTTATCGGGAAACCGCTGTCGCTGAGGGGAGAGGTGCAACGGAAAATGTTGCCAAGAATTGCAATCAACTTTAACCATTACGGGTAAAGCTGTCGTAGTGGGGTTACGATGAGCTAACCGCAACAATTGTTTTTTTCCACCTACGAATTATCAAAGCTCCAAGACATCAACCTATCAAACGAAAGAAATTAATTTGATCCTCACGACATGCCACAACCACCACAGTTCCCCCGCCCCCGACGGGGAGCACCACCACCACCACCACCCCTCCTGCACATCCAAGCACCAGCGCGGCGACCCCCGACCCGCTCCAAAACCCCCCTAGTTCTAGCGGCAGGAGTAGCAGCATACGGCCTATCCCTCTACGCAGCATACCTATACACAACCCTCAAGGACCTCCCGCCCGCGCCCTCGAGCCCACACCTGCAGCCCAACAACGCGAAAGTCTACAATGCCCTCGCGAGCGAGTACGACACGAGCATCTGGTTCTCCGAGCTGACCATGGGCCTCCCACTCCTCCGCCGCGCCCTGGCGCGTCGGGCCCACGGGCACGTGCTGGAAGCGAGTGTGGGCACGGGGCGGAACGCAGCGTACTATGACATGGGCAAGTGCGCCAGCGTCACGATCGTGGACTCCAGTCGGGAGATGCTAGCGGTCGCGCAGGCCGCATTCGCGGCTCGGCGTTCGGGGGCGACGACGACGCGGGTGCGGTGCGTGCACATGGATGCCGCCGCACCCTTGCCGCCGCCACCGGCGTCCGTCGAGGGAAAGTACGATGTGGTCATACAGAGCATGGGGATATGCTCGCACCAGGATCCCGTCGCCCTGCTGCGCAATCTGGCCCGCTGCGTCAAGAGCGGCGGTGAGGGAGGTAGGATCATCCTGCTGGAGCACGGGAGGAGCAGGTTCGACTGGGTCAATGGCGTGCTGGATAGGTTGGCGTGGGGACATGCTAGGCGTTGGGGGTGCTGGTGGAATAGGGATGTTGGCGAGTTGGTGGAGAGGAGCGGACTCAGGGTGCTGGAGGTCAAGAGGTATCATTTCGGGACTACATGGTGGATAGTGGCTGTTCCCCCGGATTAGGGTGGTGGAGAGAACAGGAGTTGGTGGTCGAGTATACCCTCACACACACACACACACATACCCGGTGGCGCTCCGTTGTCTCTCTCGCCTTTGACGATAATAAAATCCGAGTGACATACCATACCTGTACAAGTACTCGTAACGAGATAATATCATATCCTCCCAAAGATATCACCATCGACCAATCACGTGATACCCCCACCCATGATTTTTTAAAAAAAAACCCATCGCACAAAGCACGAGCACGGGTAACGCTCCGTATCACCGCATCGTTTCACTCATGAAGTCTACCAACCCCTGACAACAAGGAATCCGTTCCCTTAACTTATCATAAAGTTATAATACAACCTGTAAAAAAGTTTTACAGTTTACCATACAGGTATCATACATGGTATCACGCATGAGTCAAGTTATTCATTACCATACCGGTACCCCTCCCCCATTCTTCATCCATCATCCATTCCGTCCGTCACAACGCTATTTATTTACGGTACCTTTCCCCGCCTCATCCGGGAGGGCAAACCGTTTCGGATGTGCTTTTATTTATTCGATTCGAAGGGGGTGGGTTACACACCGAATGATACTGTATTTCAAATTTTTTCGAGAAAGTAAATATTTGTAAACTTGAGGCATTCACGCCGGATAATTTAGTTACTGTACAGTACAGTACGGTAAGTGCGGATTTGAACGCCCGTACTGGTGGTACTGTACTTGTATCGGTTGTCTTGTTCACTATGAATGTCCGGTTCCTTGCAGACGGCAAGAATGGTCCACCTTGTACTGTACTGTGTGGTAAGTTAAGTTTACAAGTACTTGTATAGTACGAGCGCCATCTTTGGCTCCCCAAAGATTTGGGTACTGTACTGCAAACGGTAAGAATCACTTTGGACTTGACGCTGAATTTGCAGGAATGGAAGCCAAAAGCGTTGCGAGTATAATAATATTATTATATTATATAACCCGAACTCGTAAATCGAGGCATTGGAAAGGCGGAGAAATGAAGTGGGTTCCCCTTCTTTCCAGAACGCCATATTTATCACTTACGACGAGTAAAGTATGAACTATCACCATGTACTGTACTATATATACATGTATGCTTGTGTAATAAACTACCGTAAGTTCTTAATATTGTTGTGCGCAGAGGAGCGGGAACCTCTCTCTCTTTTTATATATATATATATATCTCCAACCGTGAATTCTTTTCTTTTCGAAGGGTTTTTTTGCCCCTGTCGAGATATATTTACCGTACAAGTACGTCACCGGTACGGCACGGTATTCGGGACGGTCGGGTCATGTCGGTACCATAAGTAGAAAAATTCGTGATGACAAAAAGATCCCCCTATGATACCTTTTATTTTTCTGGTAATGGTGGGTACATCATAATATGTAAATTTGGAATTTGGAATTTCATGCGGAGAAACTGGTAACTTATCATACTGTACATGTGATACTTTGAGTTGGTGGTCCTTCGCTCCCGTGGAGTATGACACTCTCGTGCAGTACTCGAGCAGGCTACAGTTGCTTGTGGCGTAGCTCTTCACTTGGGTGCTCGGGAGGGTCGTTTGAACCCCGGTTTGTTTGTTCCATTCGGAGGTGTTGTTTGGGGTTTGTCTGTTTGTTTGTTTGTCCGTTACCGGTATTCCCCGTTATCTAACGTGGATCGCGGAGTTCGATCGAACTGTGAATGTGAGAGAGAAAATACCGATAATATAATAATAGTCTAACTCGAGGATGATTTTTTTTTTTTTTTTTTCCACCTTCCGACGTGGGGGGTTTGGTCTATACAATAATAGGCTCTGATATCCCTTTGCACGTTTTCGAGTTAGACTACTTTGAAAAAACCCCTATTGCAGTGCTAGTATTGTAGGGTATGATACTATGAACAGCGCCGGCAACGAATGGGTCGTGTATCATAAAAAGAACAGTCGGTGAAAATATCGTGGCAGATTTTCTCCGAGGAAACTACTTGCTCGTCCTTCTCCGCCAAAATTTCTGGCCTTTCCTATCTATCCTTAAGACAGATTTCAACGACCTTCTGGAATCTCCGTCCCACTTTTTCACTTTTCTTTTCAGAGTGCTCGAGTATGGCGCCGGCACACCCCTCGCCTGTACTCGTACTTGTACTCGTACGGTGGATATTCGTCGCCTTTTAGTTTCCTGAAATGTTCGATGTTAGGAATGATTTTCAAGCGTACTTGTACAGTACTCGTATCATACTTGTATCATACTGTAGCTTGGCAATCGTGTGGATGTTTTTCCCTGGGCACAGGTCAAGTCATGCCAAGAGCCACCCAGTTCATGCTGCCTCTGGTGAAGGGTCTCAGATTAGCCCTAGGTGGTAAATTGGGCTAAAAGGCTACAAGCACTGTATCATATTATTGTAACGAAATCTGGCCACAGATCGAGGGAAAAGGTGTGTGAGGTCGGGGAACAGGAGGAAGGGATCATGCTTGCTTACTTTCTACAAGTTCCGTTAGAAATTGGAATAGTTGGACCCCGCGCGAGACAAGTAGGGACGTTAGAGTTGCCTCTCCTGGTAAGGCTCGTTTGTCCCCCTCCCCCCTCTCATCCCTCTTTGTCTTGTCTCAACAGCTGAAAGCGCTCTGTTTGCCCCCCCTCCATCCAAAGAGGGGAATTCTGGACGTCCGAGCGTGAGGTCCAACTATTCCAGTTTCCAGGGTGACTTGGCCCTCGTACTCGTACTGTAGTAGTATTATGATAACCTGTCATACCTTGGTTAGACATCACGGCGGGAACATGCGCCGGTAACTCGGGTTGATGGACCCTCCTCCCCTCTCTCCTGGATGCCCACTATTGTACGGTACGGTGCCGGTACCGTACTTGAATAACTGACCTCATCGGGGGCACTCGAGAGAAGACTTGTTTGGGATTGTTTGTTGTGAATGTGGATGCCAATGCGCCCCCCTTCATTTTACTCTTTTGGGGAGGGGACGGGGCGTGGCAGCCGTTCCTATCTGTGATGCATGATAATACGGTATTATTTACCGAACGGTATCTATTTATCTGTTATTATGCCCGGTGGCTGTCCGTCTGCCGGTATGTGCTCGAGAGGGGGAATGATAACCTGTGTGTAATTAATTCGAGTTAATAATATCCCCATATTTTTCTTACACTAACTTGACCCGTCCACTCCGACCCCCTCGCAGCAGTGCTTGCAAATATCATACTCGAGTACGGTACGGTACTCGTACTATACATTGTACACTATGGTACAGTACTCGAGCACTAGGACATAGAGCCGGTACTGTAATCGAGTACCGGTACTACCGTAAAAACTCGTTAAATCCGGCATCTGGAATCGGGCTTGGCTATGGTGCAAACAAGGTGTGCATAATCATGCCAAGAGATTGAGTGATCATCCATGATGCTGAAAAGACATTTGTTGAATGTCAATCCACAATCAACACAACTATTAGTTTACAAATTCTATAACTTTATCTCCCTCTATCCCAACATCTACCCTGTCATCAAGTGAGTCTAAATCTTCTTGCCAGTTGCCAATTTCCAGATTTTCAAATCCCTTGATATCCAACTCATGATCCAAACTACCTGTCATGAACGTGGCTTAGCAAGGAAAGGGTTTTCATGTGACACATGGTTATGAGTCACAGGTATGTTATTGTTTCACGCATGTGACCTATTCGGGTTATATGATTAATTATGAGTGGGATTTGTGATGCTTTCGCACATGGCTCAAGTATGAGTCATGGGATATGCAACTGACGAGTGTGCCTTACGGGTAAGCCTCACACATATGATTTATGTTTCGCACATGACCTCATTACGCTGTCATGGGTTTTGTGCATATGACTCCGTCGAGTCATATGACTTGTTTAATGCGTTATGATTGGTTTATGAGTTTTGCACATGACCTCGCTATGAGGTCATGGATTTTGAGCATGTGACCACTTTGGTCATATGACTAGTTTGTTATGATTTAGTTTCGCACATGTGACCACTTTAGGTCACATGACTAAAGGCGGGAAGAACACTATATAAGGAGGCTGATACGGCAGAGGAGGATAGGTTCTTCACGCTTTGTTCTAAGTACTTTTCCTCGTCCTTGCCGTCGCTTCGCCCCGAGCGTTTCTTTTGCCATCATGATGGGCCTTGATGCCTTAGATTCTGGGGGAAATATCTGAGTTCGCTCAGTAGTTCCTGGGGTCTTTGGTGTTGAGGTCTGTTAGGCGTTGCGTGACGGATAACTTGTTTGCGTCTCGTTTCGTTGGACTGGTTATCTCACGATACTAGCACTTCGAGCACTCATCACGGTCGCTTCCGAGCCCCTTTCGGTAAAATGTCTACGGCTTCCTGTCTATAGTCTACTCGCAGGTTTCACGTTCGATTGGGGGGATTGAACATTGTGTTTGGGGTGATCACCCGTGTCGTTCTTTGGGCCAGCTCATGTCTTTTGTTGGGTTTTAACAGAGTCCTTAGTTTACGCGATACAAAACGCCCTTGGGTTAGACTGATGACCTTCCCAAGTATCAACTTGTCGTACCGGCCGCATCATTTCCTCAAGGGAGGGGGCCTCGCCGGCCCCTCCCTGCCTCGTTACTTTATGTTTCTACGGTCGGAATCCTACGATATTGTTTATCACCGTTCCCTTGGAAATTTTGTCCTTGCGGCATATACGGTGGTTCAGTCAGGTGTCACCTCCTAGCTACGGTAGGGATGGCTTTGACCCTGAAAAACCTTACCCTCTGGAGTGGTTTTTCTTTACCGCCTGGGGTGGTGTGGGACGATTGGCTGCCAGGCACTCGCGTTGTCTGTGCGTCTGGGTGGTTCGGTTGTGGTCTGTGGTGGGCAGCTTCACCCATTGCAAGTGGGGCCTACCTTCTGTTTGTCTGCTTCTGTTCGTTCGCCCTTCCCCTTCTTGTCGTGTCGGTTGGGGATGCCTCTTGCCCGTTGTTTGGTCCGTGCCTGTTGCCGGACCTGTGGGGCTGGCTTTGGCTGGCTCTGCTTACTCTTTCCCGACTCGGTTGGATTTCGGTTCGGCTGGATTGGATGGTGTGGCTGGTGCCGGCGCCTTCGGGTGTTGGTGCTGCCTCCTTTGTGGCTCCCGGCTGTGGCTGGTGGGCTCCCCTCGGCTATATGGTGCTGGGGGTTGGGGCTCTGTTCGTGTGGCCAAGATCAATGGCTACCTGGCGGGACTGGGTATAAGCTGTCCTATGGCCGTCGGATGGTTAATCTGTCTGTGGGGCTGAGGGGGCTGGATGGGCTCTGTGGCGTCTGGTGTGTGGGGCTTGGGAGGGGCTGATTGGGGGGGGAGAGGCACCCGCGAGTACCGGTCGGGCATGCGTCAGGTTGGGCGATGTCTAATTAAGTGTTTCCGGCCCGGTTTGGGCTGCTGGGCGAAGTTGCTGAGTGCTGTAAAGCTCCCCGGCGGACCGCTGGACTGATGGCCACCTGTGCGGATAGTGGGTTGCGACCACCAGGTTGGACTTGTTTGGGTTCTGCGTGCTGGGTGTTGTGGAAGTTTGTTTGGTTTCTTTGGTTTGGCAATGGGCATGGCTGGCAGGGGCAAGGCACCACGGGTGGGAGATAGGCCCCACTGACTTTTTCGGTCTGTCACCACCTCTATGTATTTCTTTTGTTTGTGAAGTTTTGTTTTTGGGGGACAGGCAGCGGGTACAGGTCCTCCTCACCAGTACGCTCTTTGGAGGTACTTGGCAAAGTGGGTTCATAGGGTCGACGGCCTGGCATGCGGATGCGAGAGGCGGACATGTTGGTCACCTCCTCTCTGCCATTGTGTCGCCTGTAGTTTATGTTTTGGTTTGTTGTTGGTTTTCTACTGTGGTGGAGGTGTTGCGGGACGGTATTTAGACCGGGTGGTAGTGGTTTTGATTTTGTTGGACGAGGAACCTGGTTGGGTCGGTCTCTTGCTCGGCTTCGGCTACGCTTGGTGCTGGTTGGCTTCATACCAGAGGGGCTACGGACTTGGACTGGGGAGGGCGCTGGGTTGTTTGATGGTCTTGCAATTAGTTTCCATGTGGGCATGACTCGGGGATGGCAGGTGCGGGACCGTAGACTTAGTTAGCCTAGGATTAGTGGTATGCCGGTTAGCGGTATCCCTGTGCCGGCGGGGGCTCGTCATATGCCAATGTTGGCGGTACGAGTTTAAATAAAATTAGATTGAATTCTAAGTACTTTTCCTACTTATTACTTTAACGAATATAAAACACCTTTACGATCTTTATCTTTATTGCAACGTTATCGTTACGCTAAGAAAGGCGCCTTACGAAGAGGAGTTAGAGAAACCTTACGATAGGCGTTCCCGGTAGAAGACAAGGGTCTTGTACTATCGGTAATGTAGGCAGAGGCCTAGAGCTATCGTAAGACAAAAGAAGAAGAAGATAGGAAGAGAAGTATCGTTCCCCGTCGCTAAGCACTAACTATCTAAAGAGGGATCATTAAACTACCATCAACCGGAAGTGACAAGCCTACTTTGCGAAAAGAACTAACAATTAGGCTTGCCTTCTCAGCATGAAACTGAGCATAAGCATCTCCAATACAGTGAGTTGTCATAACTCTTCGGTCCCCAACAGTCGATTTTTCGAAATCGGCTGCTGATTCGCACTTGAGAATCTTTCGATCTGTGTAGTCACGCATTAAATCTTTAAACGGCTTGTTGATTGAGATGTCTAGGGGTTGTGTTAGGAATACCAGAACCCAATACCTAGGAACCACCCTAAGTAGGGAAATCCCACTTGGAATCGGAATCTCTGGTCTCCAACACCCCCCTCCGGCTCCCTTATGGAGCCCGCGCGTCATCACATATATCAATCTCAGTTGTGTCCTGTGACTACATTACCACTGAATTGAAGGTGTTAGAATAATACCGTATACGTTGCCGCCGTCCATCCAACCGGATCCTGTTCGCAAGATATCTGAGAGGGGACCTTCGGCTAGGCCTGAGAAGTGGAATGGAGTAATTCTGTCAACTACTCAGAGACCTACTTGGCTTCAAAGACATGACACCTTTGGCATGGGCCGTAAGTAACGGGACGTTTCGCACAATGAGATAGTATCAAATAGTAAAGGATCTCTACTAGAGACCGATACAATTGCATATACCAGAAGAGTCTAGAACTCCAAAAGACACTACCAAAGAAGCCAACGAACTTCACAGAGTGTTGTAACTGGGTTTCGGAACACGTTGTAGTCATGGGGTGATTCTCAAATACTATAATGGTTACTGAAACCTACTACCCAGAGAGCAACCAAAGGTTGCCGACTGAGGGATTAATTACCAGTCTAGTGGAGTAGCTTCCTGCAAGTGAACAGGAAGTCATCCAAAGAAAATCTATCAGTTGGGTATGGAGTTACAAAGGGTTGGAATCAAATGACCTACGATGGTTGTAATGATGACCACCTTTGTAGATATAGCCGTGAATAAGACTGATCATTTTATCAATGGTGAAGACAATTGGAGCCAACTCAGTTCAACTTAAGAACTAGGCTATAAGTTTAAAGACTCTGCTAATCGGGATATTACTATTGGGGACAGTACGTTTCCTAAGAAGAAATATCGTAATTACAGAAAAGGGTGTGATGGTTTTCAGGGTCTACAGTTATTCGCACCAGGGAGGAAAACTCGACGTTGCGAATTACGATTGAAGAAGTACATAGTTGTATGATAAATAGATGTAGTCCGCGAACACTCAGACGCGGAATATAAATATCGAGTCGCCTCCCAAGCTTTAGACATCATCAAGCAACGGAGAAGAGACCTTAACAATATAATATTGTTTTTACGATTCTATCCTACTTTACATACTTTACTTCGCTCCTAGTAGTCATAAACGAAACGAGCCAAGTCCGAGCCTTCCTAGACAATCTCCATCTACAAAAACGAATCTCGATTGGCCTAGACAATCTTGAAGTCTACCAAGTTGTCTCCGCCTAACAGGTTGCACCAGGCTAGTACATCCGGCAGGAATTAGAGAAGGGGTAATGTTGTTATTTTGAAGTAGCTCAAGTATGGCGGGAGTCTTATGAGACCCCATTAAGTCAAGGGCAAAAAGACTCAGATGACTACCAAGTGCAGGAATTAAGTAATTAGTGAGGTATTTTGTAAATAAGGTATCATTCATATATGCTGTAGTATTATACTCAATCAAAACACTGGGATAATATCGTAGTTTTTCAGCTCCCAACCTAGCTCCTGTACCGTGAAAAATAATCATAGGTGGTATTCGGGAGATGCCATCAGCAAAAATACAGAGAACCAAGCTGGCCTGCCACTTGTCGCATCCCGATCAGCTTTCCTTCACCCACACTGTCTTCACCCCTGCCATATTATAGGTCTTACCCTGAAGGTATTCGAAAGGAATTGGGGTCTCGTCGAGATTGCAAATATTAAAAAGTGAATAATGACCAACCGGATGCACGACTGCAAAATCCCTGAATCGATTACCTCTTAGCTGTAAGTTTCGCCAGTTGAAACGCAACCAGTTAATAACAAGCATCTCATAATCAGAAGATAACTTTTACGCTTTTTTGGTGATACTGCGAAGGCTAATTTGATGGTGACCAAGAAACCCCCGAAACCACCCGTTACTGAATCTGAAGAGCTCTGGACTAGTGTTTGGATAAGTCTCTCAAAATAAGAATTGAGACTGAATTCGAAACCACCCCTGCCTCACTGTTCGTCCTGCTTTCCTTCGCTCTATAAACTGACCATATAACAGATCCTCTAATTGTGGCCATAGTACCCGCTGCGAAACTCCGATACTTTCTTCTTTTCTTTTTCCCGAGTTTCTTCCTACCTCCTCAATTCGATTTTTTGTTGGTACCCAGTCACTGATTGTAGTTTGTAGAATTTGATAGAAGTCAGCAGCTTCTTGTTGTGTGGGATGGCAATACATTCCCGGCTGGACAAGTGGAATGGAATGATGAGCCAGGAACGTAAGTACTCGCAGTTTTTGATTTTGGCTATAGCTTCGTTCTGGATGCTGAATTGGCTTTAAATCGTAAGAACATAGAGTTCGTTCCTTGATTGGCTTTGCATTTGGCCCCTGCTGGCGTTTTGGTGTTCGAATTGGACTCATGTCTTCTATCAGGTAATTGGTCTCTCTGTTCTCAGTTCTAAACATTCTACGTACTACACTTTGTCTTCCCTTTACTTCTCTATATATTCTTGTCTCATGCTGACTTGAACTCAACAATTGTCTCTGATATTGAGTCAATAATATCATGACTCTATATTTCACAATTATAAAACCTATAGTCATTGTCAAACTCTATTCACCGGTAGGCAAATACGAGATACTCATTGAACTCTAATAATAAGAAAACAAACACGGGTGAGTTGACTCATGCTCTATTTGATATAGTCTGTGCGAGTTTCTAATCTCGGCATCACTCCCAGTCACTTGATCTCTTGGCATGATCACTCTACCCAATTTGCGCCATAGCCAAGCCCGATTCCAGATGCCGGATTTAACGAGTTTTTACGGTAGTACAGGTACAGTGTGAACAAGTAGGGTACAGTACGGTATCGCAAAACGTCACGGTTAGCGGTGCGCATGGGATCGCCATAACGGGGAATGTGGGGATAAGGAAGGAGGTGTGTGCATGTGTATGTGTCGGTGTGTTATGTGAGTACGAGCATTGGTAGGGAGAAAACACCGCATGTGTTATTTATGTGTTATTGCCCAGTAATGGGTGGGGTGGGCGGTAATTTCTTTTCTTCTTCTGCTTCTTCTACGAGCAACGGGTCAGTCAGGGATCTGGTGCACCTGCCTAGAGCGCAGTGCGAGCACTGCATGCAATAGATGGCCAGACCGGTACTGGTATCAGAGATAGACCGGGTGTGGTTGGGCAGGATGTGTCCCCTTGCTGTGAGGTGGTGATGGGTTGGTTGGTTGGTTGTTTGGTTGATGCTGCAGGAATGGAGGAGGGAAGAAGGGAAGGAAGGAATAAGGGAACAAAAAGAGAAAGGAAGGAATTATTCTCGATGGTTTGGTATACTCGTATTGTCTTCTTCTTTGTCTCCTGCATTCCCTGTGGTTGGTGAGGCGCGCGATACTGGTAGACTACGAGTATGATACTCTCGTACTGAGCCCCTCATCTGGCGACGTCGTTACTCACTCGTCGGATCATCGTCATCTGTGAGGCAACAATAAATTTTGATAACAACAGCTCTCTTCTTCTCTTCTCTGCCTTCGATGTGGTGATACCACCACCGGTATGTTATTGCACGCTTGTAGCAACGTCCACCCGAGAGTTATCCCATAAATTCTGAAAAATCACCCCTTCTTTCGAAATCCCCCCCTTCCTGCGTGCCCGTTCCTTCCTACTCTTTACTTTTCTTGGTCGCTACTGTCCTGCAGTGCGCAGCCCAACTGCCGGTTCCCTCCCTCCCTCCCTGCCTGGCTGCACACTATCGATTTTTTTTTTTTTTTTATCGCCCCTCAAGTTTTCCAATAACAATGTAATCTTCCCTTTCTCTCCTAGTTTGGTTCTTCCATTTTCCGTCTTTCAGCTACGAGTATTCTTGCTGGGATTATGATATTTTTTTATTTTTTATTTTCCCCTTCTTGCTCGCGCGGCTAACCGTTTTGTTTTCGATTACCCTTTCGTGGTTGCAGTACGGGTCCCTCCTTCCCTCGCGCTCCCCCCCCCGCATTTTGCCATCTGTGTCGTCGCCGCCTTCGTCCTCCTCCTTCTCCCCCTTCTCCTCCTCCTCTTCCTCATTTGTTCTCACACACTCCTGATCCAATAGATTGATTACCGGGACAGCACAATACAATCCCATTCGGTTCGCTGCGATTTCTTACTTTTTGGAGCTTTTTTTTTTGTTGGGCCTTTTCGCCTTCTTCCTTCCTCTCCTCCTCCTTCAACCTCCGAAAACTTTTTTTCTTCATAAAAAAAAAAAATGGTCTACAATACTCGCCGAAAGTCCCTCTCGTTACCGTCGCTCGGGATTCATCTTCCACAGAGTTCGCGCTCTTCGCCTTCGTCGTCCACGACAAAGAGCGAGCCACCACAGAAGCGTGTGAAACGGGATCACTCGCCTCTGTCCGCTGGCGGCTACGACACTACCAGTCGCAACAACCTCCCACCCTCTCCGCCACCGGAATTTAGGATTAGCCATGAGGGCATCAACGATGAGATTGTATCTGGGGTAGTGGACGTCCTCGAACGGTCGGGGAATAGGCCGCATACTGTTAAAGAGTTGGCGGCGGTGTTGGCGCCTGTTCTTGGAGTTGTGGAAAAGTAAGTACCCCTTTCCCCCTGCTGATGTTCCCTTTTTTATTTTTTATTTTTATATTTATTTTTTGTTATTATTATTGTTATTTTTTTTTCTTCTGTCGATGGGGAATTTATTTTGGACTGCTTTTACCGGAGAAAATGGTGACCCCTCCCTTATCTCTCTGTGTCGGTGGTAAGATGCTAGGTGGTATGTGTGGGTGTGGGTGTTGTCGGGGAATTGTGGTTTCGCACTGTAGGGATGATGTCTCAGAAAAAGAAAAAAGAAAAAGAGAGTAGAGGTTGTCAAAGCGCTTTACTGACGGTTTTGGGTTGCAGCTCGGCTAATCCCCACGCAATAATTTCCTCTCGACTAAACACCTACCTCAAGCGTCCCTTCTCATCCTCATCATCGGCATCGAGCCAATGCGTACTTTCGAAAGAACTAATAACCACTCATCCGAAGCGCATATACTTCTACCTAAGTGCAATTCCTCACCAACCAATCCCAAACTCTCATCCTCCCCAACTTAGTGTCGTATCACCTACACCTGCCACCCCTTCAACGTCGGATACCGAGGACCCGGACGCCGAGGAAAACGAAGACCCCTGTCGCCGTCGCGAGATCTCCCCTAGCCCGGAAGTGGATCTGGATTTTACGTCACACGAACTATCACCCCCATCACCCGTGCCCAGCGCGACGAGTGGTACCACAGCTACAAGTACGAGCCTCTCGGGAGGTAAATCCGCCCTGTCATCCCCGCCGCTGGAAGGCGACGAACGAGAGTTCTCGCAATCGGCCATATACATCTGCCGACGAAGTGCCAGTCGCGAGACATCCAACCCACCCTCCTCCGTCGCCGGGGAGAAGCGAAATAGGGGCGAGTACGAATCGGATGGTCATGGGGAGCCCGGCGGGGACGGAATCCTGTTAGGATATTCGCACGCAGCGGTATCCGGTGTTGTTGGAGGCGTAGTAACGGGTGTCGGAGTCCTGGATGCTTCCGACGGGCTGGCGCACGTGAAGCGGGAGGACAGAGAGGATGACGAGGATATCCGGGAGAGCCGGGTGGAGCCGCCGGACGAGGAGGCGGTGGAAGTGGAAAGAACACGAGAAGAGAGCGAAAAACCCGTAGGTCTTGGCCTGGGCAATTGGGGTGGGGAACTAGAAAGACATTTGGGGTCCCCCGAGAGTGTGGAGCTGGACGAGTTGGATGACCTTTTTGACTTTTAGAAAATCCTCTTCATTCCCTTGAGCTCGTCTCACTTACCGTGTATTATTGATTGATCGATGGATGGCTGCGTGGACATGATCTATCTCCACTCCAATCTGCTCTTTTTCTACTACTACTTGCTTCCTTTTTACCTACTATGGTTGTGCCGCTTTTGTTGACTCTTCCTTCCTTCCTCTCTTCTCTTTCTGCGATTGGATTGGATTGCGATTACGCGGGTGCTGGTATTATTAGACGGGTTGGAGGGTTCTAGAACGCGCGAGGTCTCTCTCCTATCTTCTTTTTTCCCATTTTTTTCTTTCCAACTCGTCGTTTGGGATAGCTGTTTTTCGTCAACTGTCACAGAGGGCTTGGCGGTCGGGGAAGAAAAAATTATGTATGATAGGACAAGTTATCGCGGTTTTCTGGGAGTTGGAGCGCGGGTGGGGGTGTAGTTGTACAATATATCTTATATATTATATCATAGCTATCTACAGCATGGTACGAATACAGTACAGTACGTGATTAACGGTGTGTGTTTATCATGGTCGAGGGATGTGCGGGGCGAGGCGACTGATGCTGTTATCGTAGATTTACACCAATTATGCAATGCATAATATTGTACCGTAGTTTGGGACGGGATCGGATGGGTCGAGACGGGATTATCCGAAGTTGTTTTTTTTTTTCTTTTCTTTCTGTTTTCTCCCGTTTCGCGGGATGCAGGTGTTGTTGCAATGTGCACGTGTGAATCACGGTAAACCGGTAAGGGACTACCGTAGATTTAACATCGTAATCATACGTAAGAGCAAAAAAAAAAAGCGAGGAAAAAAAAAGTGGGAGCGCCCCTTGTTTTTTTTTTTTTCTTCTTTCCCCTGGCAGTTTGGAGGATCGGAAGCTTAGGTAAGTCAATGTAACTAACTATCTCCCCGTAATTCTCCGGATTCGACCTAAGCACGACCATGATAAGTTACTATTGCACTTCCCTTCCTTCCTGGACGGGCCAGCCTTGATATCGTTACAAACTACTCGTAAATTACCTCGCTATACGGTTTCCATCTGGGTGTACAGTACGGTAGTCTACGGTTATTGCATGATTTGATACTGGTATCATGTCTAGCTTGAGATCTCCAATCTACCGGTATACGAGTCATTGGTGGTGTTGTGGTGCGCTGTACTGGTCTGTACTGGTAGACTATCCTCGGTCGGTCGGTTGCTTGGACTTGTACGATATGCATCGTAGCTTGGCTACTCGAATGATAGATTGTGGGGTGAAGAAAAAAAACTACAAAATTTGGTCATGGCCCGCTGGAGTTTATATTTCTATTTCTGATGGACAGACGAAGGGGCCCCTCCTTATTTATCTCTACTCCCTCGACCGGGTATCATACCGCTTGGGAGAGTATATCAGTATGATATCAGAAACTCGCAGCTGCTGTGATCCTATTTAACCTCCCGTCTCATGCGGGTGCTGCCGATCGGGCCCTCAAAATGTATGATATGTACATAAAGGGAAATCTGCGTTGTGGGTATGATACTATCGATGCAGGGCCAAGGTTAAATGCTGGTATGATATGATATGATACAAAAAAAAAAAAAAAAAAGTCGAGATAATCCGTTTGCCTCATCCTTGGCTAAACACCCATGCTCAAATTCAGCCCGCCGATACCCAGGTCCTCACCCTCCTCGCCCAATATACCAACGGCCCCAGCGGTCCTTCTCCCAGCCGTTCTCCATAAAAACCTCTTGCTCCCAGCCTCCTCAGACCCCTCCTCATCCTGCATGGAATTGATCCCCGTATCCGCCGCCATCTTCTCATTAAACGCTTCGTAAAACAATTCGCCCTCTTCTTCAAAAGGTGGCCTGGTGTATGCCGGTCCACGCCCCATTTCCGCTGCCTTCTCCCATGCACGTTGACAACCTAACAGTACGCGGGACGCGGTGGCCCAGCCCGTTAGACGGGCAATTTCCCGCAATTTCATGACAACCCATTCCCGCTGTGCTTGGTCTTGGTACTGAACCGCTGCGAAAAAGATTGGCATTGAGGACTCGATCAACGAGGCCCCGAGAGCAGGGTTGATCTGGCCAGTGGGGTCGGTGGGGACGAGGCCTGCCGTGATGCGAGCAATATCTATTGCGAGTTTTGCCGTCTTCTGGGCCGCCACACCCGCAGCTACCATTGATACGGCCGGCATGGAGGGGTGGCATCGATGTAAGATTATTAAAGCCATGTTGTATAGTGATTGTAGCGTTGCGATAGAGTATGTTCTAAAGTAGATTGCTGCGCCAAAGGGTGTGTTTTGCACAGGCATATATTCGATAGGTAGAGGCTGGTATTCATCACCGAGTGACTCTTGGAAGACGTGAAAGGCCTTATAAATTTCTGCCCATTCCGTTTCCGCGAGGACAGTTGCGGCTTCAAGATCCTCCTCCGATGGAAGGTCATCCTTTGAAGCTGTAGCAGAGGGTTTATTAGGGTGGCGGGGAAGATTTTCTGCAAAGGCAGTAGGCAGACGTGGGGGGCCTGTGGGAGGTGGAATCATGCCAAAATGCATTTGATCAAGCGGGGGGCCCATTCCTCGGCCTCGGACCGCACCCGGAGGGCCTCTCATACCAGGTGGACCGCTCGTTCTCGGCGGGCCTCTCATACCCAGGGGTCCGCCAGCGCCTTGAGGTCCACCCACACCCCCAGGATACGGCGGAGGCCTTTGCATGCCGGGCCCACCTGCACCCGGGGGCGGCCCCCCTCTCCCTCCCCCTCTTCCCATTCCTCTCGGCGGCCCCCCCATCTCCGGTGGCGGGATCCACATACCCCCATTAGCCCTCTGCACGGCCTTCTTCCGCCTCAAATCCCGCACCTGGAAGTCGCAGAGTCTCCCTAAGAGCAAAAAAAAGTGGTCAGAAGAGCCATATGTTGTGCCTAGAGTGCCGATCCGCGCTCGGGGAGGGCATTGGCTCCAGAAGACATAGTCAAGACTGTAATGGATATGTCAGTAAAAGTATAGTCACAAAGAGCAGGTTTTTGTGGGTCATGCGTACACAAGAGGACACCCGCTCAGGACGGATTGGTAGCAGTCCATCTTCGCAAACCACCAAAACATGTCTTCCTGCAATTGCATTGTCTCCTCTTCCTTCCGACTGAACGGTGCGTCTGGCCTTTTCCCTGAACCATAAAGTCTCCTCTTCGATTTGCCCATCATGAACGCTGTAAGGTTCTTATCCGCTTCATTGGCAACGGCAACGGGCGGTCGTCTCATTCTCCGTAACCTGAGTAGGGAAGGCTGAAGTGCCGACTCTGCCGACTCGTAAGAACCCTGTCCCCCATCTGCCCTCTCTTCTTCCATCGTCGAAACTCTTCTATTCAGTTTGTCGAAATCAATCTCCTTCAAGAGTTGCTTTGCGCCGTGAATATGGCTGCTCCATTTATCATGCTCAGCTGCCATGGTCTCGTAATAACCCAAAACCAGGGTTGCGGTAAGAGTTGCTGCGTGCCCTCTATGTTTATCACTAGCAATCGCTTTCCCCAGTCTTCTGAGAGCGATATGATAATGCAGAAGCGAGGGGTGTGTTGGCCCACGGGTCAACTTGGATATGTGAAGACTAGATAGCGCTAATATCGCATGTAGAAGTGGTGGATGTGATAACGACAACATGGGGACAGTATACGACCACACATTTTGAGGGCCACTGAGCCCTGCACCTGGAGTGAAAGCGACGTGCGGATTCGGAGGGTGTCTCTCGAACAACGACAAGCTGGGACCTAGGACGTAAATGAAATGACAAAATATCTTGGCCGTCGTATGATTCATCAATGGCGAAGAAGTCATAGTCGGGTGATATGTCGTGAGGACCCCTTGATCGGGTAGGAACGACCTAAATGATATCCTAGTATTTGCTAGATGTCTAGAATACGGCTCAATAACGTTCGATATATGCGCTCTCGGACTTATCATCTCCTGTCCCGTAGGATCCATCATCATCTCATCCAAATCATGAACCTCATAATCGTCCTCATCGTCGTCCTCTTCATCGTACATCTCGTCGTTGTCGTCATCGTACTCGAGCTCAAGGTCGGCTGGTGCCTGGTGTAGCTGGATGAATTCCGGGCCGACAAAGTGGGCGCCGCTGAAGCTCGGGTCAGCAGTTGCGGTAATAGTCGACGGATTGGAAGACGGTCCCGGTGACCCCGACGACGTCGTCGCTACATACGGGTCAGCGTCGGGGAAAACGACGGAATGCCTTCAACGTAAGTTTGGGCCCACAAGTCAAGGAAAGAGGCAGCGATTATTGGTAAATACGACCCAGTGCAAATGTGCTTAGGAAATCAAAGGTTTAAAAGTAATCCCAAGAGGACTACCCTACCTCTAAGATGCCGAATAGGCGGCGCAGAGATATGGAGCAAGGGTGGTAGGGCACGAAAAGGAGGTACGTACGGCTCACAGTATTACAAGTAACAAGTGGGCGACGTGCTCTCAGGAGAAATCTACAGACTGTTCCAAGAACGAACTCACATGGGAAAGAGACGAAACCAAAGACAAATGTACACACCGGCGTCTGCACCAGCTCCAACAAAGTTCAAAGGGGAGACCTACGAATAAGGTTTTCATTATTTCTAAACATCCCCCCGAGTTCCTGAACCGGCTGGTTGAATTGTTCCCCGCCTGAGGCCACGGCATATTTCCGATCGATAGGGGGGTTAAAAGGGCATGGATCAGAGCTATTTGTAGCCGAAGGATGGGGGGGTGCATATGGAGTGATCGGAGTACTAGTATATACCCCAGAGCTTGGCCCGGAACCAAATACAGAGGGCGCCGACTCGGAATCTATAGGAGCGCTGAACTGGGGCCTGTCGCTACTCGTGGGTGATCCAGAAAGGGTTTCACCAACCACAGGATTCGGAACCTGTGGGTAGTATGATATGTATTGTTGCGCACCTTGGTCGTGTCCTTGGGTCACTGGAACCTGCTGAGGCTGGTTATATGAGCCTTGTTGTTGGAACTGGCCTTGGTGCCCGAGAGTATCTCCTAGTGATGTAAGAGGGCTTTGTTGACCCAGACCATGGAACATTTGCTGCTGCTGCTGCATGTGCTGCTGCTCTTCATATACACGTCTAAGATGAGAAGGCTTGCTCTGATCCAACGGTGCAACAGGCTCTGGTTGACGGTAGTTGACCGGCGGAGCGGGAGCAATTGGTTGCAATGCCGATCCCGATCCTGGGGCCGGAGCTGGTTGAATGGGATATGGCTGGATCAATCGCCTGTCCATTGAACCCCCCGCAGCCCCCATCATCCCCGGGCGATACATGCCATTCATACCATCCTTGAAAACTACGCGTTGGTTGTAACCCTCACATACTCGTTTGGATTTGATGCAGTTTGCACACGTTGGCCGTTCCTCTCCGCACTTTATGCGTCGCTTCCGGCAAGCTACAAAGAGAAACAAAAGAGTTGCTCGTTAGCCACAAATCCTCTTGCTTTGGAGTATTTTATTCACCCACCCTGCACTACCAGGGAGGGGGTGAGAAATAGCGTAGCATACTTAAGCAACCCGTTTTGGTTCTTTTCCGCGAAGCCTTCGCAACTGCAGCCGCACTCGATGGAGCTGTTTTAGCATTCCCGCCATCCCCACCGTCGGTTGGGGATAC
Source organism: Tuber melanosporum (assembly GCF_000151645.1). NCBI lineage: Eukaryota > Fungi > Ascomycota > Pezizomycetes > Pezizales > Tuberaceae > Tuber > Tuber melanosporum. The sequence continues at coordinate 105,168 of NW_003298866.1, read as the reverse complement.
CGCTGCATCATGTACTGTTGAACTTGACGAGGCGGCGTCAGTTGTTTCGGGAGGGGGGTTCTCATTGCCCGATTGTTGCGATTGTTGTTGCTGATCGGGGGAACCAGTTTCATCGTCTCCACCAACAGCCAGATGCCCTTGTGGCAATTGGGACTCCATCATGTGTGATTGAGGAAAGCTGCCAATAGGGGGGGAAAAGAGGGGGGAAAGAAGGGAAAGGCGATAGCGAATATCTCCGATATGATAGCCGGGACCACAAATAAATGCGATAATAGTATCTCGGAAGGCAATATTGCGTGTTGCGCAGCAAATCCTTTATCAGACGAGAAGTTGATGAGAAGGGTATAAGGGAATTTTGTCGACACAGGCTCGCTTGTCGTCGCCCCGGATGCTGCTGATCAGACGAGGAGTGATGAGATAGGCGAGTAGAAGGTGGATATAAATCCTGTTTCCCGATTCGCTTAAGAGCGGACAGATCTTTGCCGCCACCCTGTGATTGTGACCTATCCTATCATAGCCCGCCAAAGACCCCCCCCGTTCTGCACACCACACCGCCATCTTCACCCTCACAGATTGCCTGTGCACCTCAGCGTTCGCCTTCAGGCGGGATTCGGTAGGGGGGAACTATAAAACCCTAAAAAAAAGGTGGTGGTTGGCCCAGGGGACACTGCTATGGATCCTCCTTCCTAAATCCGAGAAACTGAGTGTCCCTCTTTTGTCTTGTCGTGTGCACTGTAGATAGTATTGTACAATTACTGTACCCGTACGGGGAGAGAGCGACAACGGAAGAAAAGGATCCCACAAAGGAGAAAGCAAGGGGAGGACGAGGAAGTTGTGGAACGGAGAACAGGCCGCAGAATATGCACGAATCTCGAGCAGCAGTGAGAAGTTTTGATACACGGCTACAAGTAGGACGGTCTGGACTACAACAGAACCTGAGCTAAAATACCTATGAAGGGGGGAAAAGAAATACCGATACGGCAGAGTAAGAAACAACGCTGATTGGAATCGTGAAAAAGAAATATTATTATTATTACGGTGAATAAGTCCAGACAAGAATGGGGGGGTAATGAAGTGAGGCGGGGGCGAGAAAGTGTAAAACGTGGAAAAGTGCAACCTGATCAACACTCGAGTACCGTACCCAAAAGTCTTCACCGGGTGCATGGAGAAGCTGGGAGGATGGAGAGCGGCGATAATTTGCAAGGGAATTTTTTGCTACCCCACAGGTACCTCGAAGGATTCACCTTTTTTACCCATGAAGTACCCCTTGCTCGTCACCCGCCCAGTTTCGCCATGCCCTCGGTGGAGACTGGATACGATACCCTATGTGGTCTCCTATGAGGGTCACAAAATGGGTACTCGAGTATCAGATCACTTTGCCAGAAAATATCATGGAAAACATGCGCAAAAAAAACAAAAAAAGGGGATGGGGTCCGGGGGGGGCTTGTGCCAGTACTGTAACGCTATCAATAGAGTGCCCGAGCCAACCGTAATGCACGACCACCAGGGACAGAAGTGAAGGTACTATGAATGGAAGTGCAGTACGCTATTGGATCAAGATAATTGGTACAATATACGAGTAGGTTTATCGACTACCGTGGGGTTATCTCCCGGAAAAAAAAAAAATCGCATTGCCGGCTACCTCTCGGGGCATTTGATGCGATGGGATAACCACGATAAAAGGTCTGCAGAACCAAGGTCCAGTCTGAGTTGAGTGCTGCCTCGGAGAAGTGCCGGCGCAGAGGTATATCTGGGGCCATATAGACTGTGACCAAGTGCTTGTCCCGGTAGTTACGGAATACGGGATCATGTCTGCCCTCTTCCGAGCGTAGCGCGCACGGCACAAAAAAGCACGCCGAGGGAGCAAAGTTAGAGGGAGAAACATATCTCAGGTCGGGGGAGAGACACAAGCAATGCGTTTTTTTCCCCCTTTGAACCATCGCAACGTCCCTCCCTTACTGGATGGGGGTTCCCTCGGGCTAGGTGAGTATGATACGGCAAGGTACTTTTTTTCTTTCTGATACTTGGTATCAAAACTGGTACGAGTGCTATCCGTATCATGGATCAAACCCCACTGCTCGAGAATCGTAGTCACAGCGGTCAGTCAGGAAAGGTGCGTGTTGCTTTTTTCATCATTCCAACAAAGCCAAAACCTAGCAGCTTTTCATCTTTTCACCTTTTTTTTTTTTTTTTTTGAGCCGTCTCGCATCTTCAAAGCATCCTTGTCTGCGAGAATTTGGTGAGCATAATGGAAAAAGAAAAAATAAATAAGATACCCAATATACCTCTTCAGCTGGATCTGTGAGGCGTCGGGCGCCGTCGGATATTGTATTGATGATGAAAATTGGCACGTATGCTCAGTGGTAACTTATCTATTACCTAAGCAGACCGCATGGCATGATAACCCAGCCAGCCCAAGTACCCAAGAGCTCCCATAAACTAGAAGGCTCGTGTGCTGGTAAAAGATGCCGTATCATACAGTGCCAGCATAGTGTTTGGGTTTCTGTAGGCGCTGCTGTTGCTGTTGCTGCTGCTGCTGTTGTTGCGCTGTATTCAGACAGAGTTGGTGCTTGCGGCAACCTCCGATGGGAGCATATCGTGGGTATGATACAGTTGTAACTATTCAAAGCAATCCAGTCAGATTTGGGGTCGTATCTATGTTGTGGTACAGACACAGCACGAAGCTTCTGCTAACTGGGTGCGCGGTACGACGGTTGGGTCCGAGAACAGGCGCCGCCATATGACCATCGGTAGTGTAGGATATGACATCTAACTGTAGGAGGCAGTACCATACGGCAGTGGGTAGGAGAGATGTCTTTGAAATACTTGTACCGGTATGCCGCGTTCCTGGTGGTACTAATTTCAAATGCCAACGGCATGCTCTTGTGCCGTACCGCTTCCAGGGCCACGATAGATAGGCGCAGACATAAAATCTACGTAGCATTACACGCAGAAGGCATGGAATGACCCAACGTGGGCATTCTCTAGGCTACCGCTCCACTAGCGATGCAGGATTCGTGACCAATGGCTTAACTCTACCAGTACGATCTACCTGTAGCATCTTAAAAGCAACCTTTTCCTCCAATCCCCCACAAAAGGGAAAGAAAAGAAAGAAAAGAAAAAAAAACCCAATATCATACCTTGATCGTCCGGCAAGTCCCGTGAAACTCACGCTTGCAATGACTATTTTAAAAACCACCTCATCTACGGTGCACTTGTATCAATTTTGCCACAAAGCCACAGGGGAGGAGTGCTGGTGAATGTAACCTCGAAAATAGAATAGATGAGCTGCGGTAAGTTATCGACAGGAAGTGGGGTAGTATTTACCCACTCAAGTTTACTAGAAATGATACCACGTGGATGCTTGTACGAGTGCAAGTACAAGTACAGTACTTGGATGGGAATGTCGAATACTGAGTACAGTACAGTACCGGTACTGTACTCGGACCTGTACCATGCATGAATAATAACACAGTTAAGATAAGTGTAACGTTGCAGGGCGTAAATACTCGTATATATACTTTCGGGTTTCTCGGCGTAGCAAGAGCCGATTACTCGTACTATCGAATAGAATTAATTAAATCGATAAGGTTAAAGTAGTACCAATGGCTAAATATAGAAATTATCTTAGTTCGGGGAGGGGGGGTTTGGACAACATGCAATCCCGGTACGGTACTTCTCGAGTGCTCAGAATTTCTCCGCATCACATTGCTGGGCAAGTCTCCCATTAGTCAGAAGTCCTAACCCTTGGTTAAGTTACGAGTATCATACTTTGGGTTGTGATGATTAGCCGGTGTACAGTCACACAGCCCGCGCAAGACGCCGTTCGTGTCACATGGTAGGAAGAGGCTCTGGTTCTAAACAGGAAAGGTCTAACTTTTAGCCTTAATCCAGAAAATTTTGCTTTGGTAACAGCCTGCAAACGCCCTGCACAGATTTCGTATCCACTACGACGCCGAGCTCACAAACCTCATCGTCACCAGTCAATCCCGATTATTATTATTATTATTATCGCTCTAATTTGTCCTCCGCCTCCACCTCCCCACCCATGTTTGCGGTCAGCGGATGGAATCTCGAGGCTGGGCCAACGACTCAAGTCGATGAGTCGGTCAAAAAGAAGAAGCGCAGATCAAAGTCCTCCAAGTCCGCATCGAGCAGCAATGCTACTCCAATTGCGAACAAGAGATTCCCAGCAAAGAAGCCCGAACTAGAAAAGGAGACCCCCAAGTCTAAAGGGGAAAAGCAGATTGTGGTGACTTCGGAAAATGTTCTCGTGTTATACGAGAAGATTATTGAGGGAAAGAAGCCAGCTAAGAAGCAGAGGGATCGGAAGAAGAGCAGGAAACCAGCAAAGACAGATCCTTCGGAGGTAGCAGCATTGACCGTGGCGAAGAAACGGAGCAAACCCCACGACGAGGAAGGCGGCGAGGGATTGACTTCCAAGACTATCGAAGGTGCAAAGGAAGGGAACTCGACACAAAATGATAGCCAGACCGTTCTCCTTAGAGAGAAGAAAGAGCCTCGGGGAGTGATAAGGAACGCAAATACAGTATCTGCCACGGCTAATACCGAAGCCCAGTCTGACTCGGCCGATAAAACTCCTGGATCGGCCCCCATCTCTACCTTAACTCCCCTCCAACAGAAGATGCGTCAGAAACTCTCTTCAGCCCGGTTCCGGCACATCAATGAAATTCTCTATACCACATCGTCCAACTCCTCCCTCAGCCTATTCCGCGAACAGCCCGAAATGTACCAAGAATACCACACGGGTTTCAGGCGGCAAGTCGAGGTCTGGCCCGAGAATCCTGTTGACGTCTTCATCAAGCAGCTACAGGAGCGAGGAAGGGTCAAATTTGAGCGGGGCCATAATAAAAAATGGAACTCTAATGCTGGGAAGAACCTATCCCCCCTCCCAAGAGACAAAGAGGAGGGGTGGTGTACGGTGGCTGATCTTGGATGCGGGGATGCCAGAATAGCAGCTACGATCAACCACCAGAAGCCCTGGGGTAAAGCCAAAGTCAAAGTCCTTTCTTACGACCTCCAGGCTAGTAACCCAGACGTAACTGTCGCCGATATTTCACATCTACCCTTAGAGCCAGATTCGGTAGACGTGGCCATCTTCTGCTTGGCACTTATGGGCACAAATTTCTTGGACTTTGTCGAGGAGGCATATCGGATCCTGAGATGGAGAGGTGAACTTTGGGTTGCCGAAATCAAGTCCAGGTTCAACTGTCCTAGTGCAAATGAGGTAGAGGATGATGCGGAGATGGAGGGAGGGCTGAAAAAAGGGGCCGAGCCCTACAAACCATTTGTGGATGCACTTTCCAAGCGTGGCTTTGCTCTTAGGGGGACAGTAGATGATGGGAACAAGATGTTTGTGAGGATGGAATTTGTGAAAATGCAGGAAAAGGCAGAGAAGGACGGTGGAGGCGGTGAGAGCTGGGAGCCCAGGGTGAAGAAGAAGAAGTTGAAGTTTGTCGAGAAGGATGAGGTTCGAGAAGACCAAATTTTGAAGCCTTGCGTATATAAATTAAGATAGGATGGTCGCCATGAGAACCTAACGCTGGTTGCATTGCATTTGATCTCGGCTGTTAGGAAGCAAACATGTACAAATAATAGGAGCCTATGATGCAAACCCCAATGGTGGGAAGTAAATTACGTGGCTATTAAACGAGCGGACAGACAGAACCTACATTGAATTTCTTCATCAAACTTCACTTGATTATAAGTACAAGAAATAGTGACTTCTACTAGCTTGCCATATGATATTAGTAGTTACATCCTAACGCTATTGAGATTAGATGGTTCCCACAGAACTTACGGTAACGCTACCGTATGATACCGTAAAAACTCAAATAGAAGAAACATGTGCTTTGGAGTAGTTTTAAAGTTAGTCATGCCAAGACGCTAGGATAATCACGTCAATACAAATTGCGAAGTATGAGATATATAAATTCTAAAAATAAATGCTTCATTTTTTTCAGTCAGTATCACTGATGATATATTCTCCATCAAGTTTATCATGCTCAACCTCCAACTCTGGAGTTTGATCTTGTTCCTCCTCTCCATTCTCATCCTCCTCAACCATCCCACTAGCCACCATTGCCCCATCTGCCCAGTCCTTGATCCCATCAACAAACAGGGAAGTGTCAAGACCTTTGATGGAGATTTCGGAATCTTGACTTCCATCTATAGGGAGCAAGAGGCCAACTGCTGTGAATGCCTGTTTAACAACACGGGTCTGGTTTGTTGTGAACCTTTCCCAAGCCTCACTGAGAGCTCAGGTATAAAGAGCCCTTCTCCTCCCCATCATACTTCCCTGCAGTCGACCTCCCTCTGCTAACAATGGCTCTTCCTTGACCTCTATCTCGTCAACCTTTTCTTTGAGAACCTCCTATGAGTAAAGGAGAGTTAGTAACAGTATTGATGAGTACCCTCTTCTCTTTGATTTTCATATAAAGTATTAGTGTGTAATGATCCCTCCTTAGATAGTTAGTTCTTGGCGATGGGGAACGATACTTCTCTTCTTCTTCTGTTTCTTTCCTTAGTCTTATGATATCACTAGGCCCCCACCTACGTTACCGATAGTACAAGACCTCTGTCTTCTATCGGGAACACCTATTGTAAGCTTTCTCTAACTCTTCTTCATGAAGAGCTTTCCTTGGTGTAATGATAACATTGCATTAAAGATAAAGATCGTAAAGGTGTTTTATATTCGTTGAAGTAATAAATAGGAAAAGTACTTAGAATTCAATCTAATTTATTTATACTAGTACCGCCAACACTGGTATACAACCAGTCTCCCCCCACGCCCCATAAATCAAACTATCTAAAATACACTACTGCGGACCATTCCACCTTGCAGCCACTTCCCTCAAACATAAATCCAAAAATCACTACCTAAGTGGGCTCATGGGCGCTCGCAGCGACTAGTGCTGTCCTGGATTAATGCGTCTTCCCACCTCGCTACCCAGTGGTGACTGTCTCATACCCTCACCCCTATCCGCCTCCAACACAATTTGGTCCACATACTCAACAAAGGAAACATACAGTCTGTCCCAACATCCCTCCCTCCTCTTGTAATGCAACCCAAGGTGTAACGTGTTCATAAGGTTCTAATCATGTTGTCGGTAATAGATACAATAGTTGGCAGGTGGCCTGCTCTTCCAGAGAGAAGGAGAGAGCTGAGAACTAAAGGAGGCTTCGTGGGTGTACTAAGGAACAAACAAACCAAGTATCAAAACGATACTTAAAACAATACATAAAACAAAACTAAGTATCAAACGATACTTAAAACAAACCAAGTATCAAAGCGATACTTAAAACAGTATAAAACAAAACTAAGTATCAAACGATACTTAAAACAAACCAATAACCGAGTACCCATACCGGTTACACAAAGTTCAAATATCCTTCCGCCAACACCTAACCACAAAAGGGGCAGCAGGGTTCCTTCAGCAATCCATTAGCCTTAGCCCATTTCAAGACCACTGATGTTCGCGTCGCCAGGTTCAGCTCGTCCCACTGCAAGTGCTGAGAATGCCAAAATTGATCATGACATATCCGTAAGCACCGGGGGCGTTTCTCGAAGTGCTCCGCGAAGGTGGCGTATTTCTTGGTGGCTGCAGCAGAAATGGCGGTACCACAACAGGGACACTCGCACCGCCGTTAGTCAGGTAAAAAGAACCACTTCTTCAGCAGTGTCATCTCACCTGGTAAGACGCAGCCACTACCATCGTGTCTCTTCTCGCACCGGGTGCAGGTCGTAGAATCTCCTATCAACACTGTCCCCCCATTCCTTTCCACTATTAATGTGCTGTCAAAGGGGTTACCTGCCACAACCAGCTCCCCATTTACAATCCCAACATGGTGAGGGATTCCCAGGCCCAGCCACTGATAATCCACCTACCAACACTTCCATCTCAGGACTGCCGAATTCTTATACAAGTCTTCATCAGCAGGGCATCTTGTGCATTGCGGGGGCACTCAGTCCAGTGGTGTCTGCCTTTCTTCCCTTCACAACTGTCATGGCCGACCAAGCCCGTCCCACTGTGGATCTTTAACAAAACGTAGGAATCTGTTCGAGTTAGGCCCTGGAGGTGTCGGGCTGCTTTCGGTTTCCGGGCATAATACTTGTACCCTTCCCTAGCGTGTCAGGTCTCCCACTCTTCCTTACGCAGTTTCCTAGCCAGTCCTGCATGACCAATCCCAAAGCTAATCCCTTTCCAAAGCAGGGGGCCCAAGGGGTGTCCAACACATGCCTTAGCCTTCAGGTCGACGATCTCATTACCATCAATACCCATTTGACCAGGTACCCAACCGAAACTGAGGTGAGAGAATTCATTCAACAAGGGAACCATTACCTCCCACAACTCAGCTGAGTCACCATCTGAAAACATGTTGTCAACCATGATGAGGGCCGATACACAGTCTAAGAATACATGAACTGGGCGTCCCTTGGCTATACCCTGTGCATGCCGCTGGGTACACACAACAGCAAACAACTCGCATTCCACAATGCTCCAGGATGGAGGAACTGAGCACCTGTCAACATGGGTCAAGGCCCCTCTTTCAAATACCGTCCAAGCCACATCAGCCCCCTCAGAGAACTTGGATCCGTCTGTGTACATAACCACATCCAAGGATGTACAGAGATCCGTGTAAAGTACCCGGTAGTGTGCGGCCATCACTGCCTTGCCTTTCCCAATCGAGACTGTCGAGCGACAGGTGAGCTCCTTCTCCAAAGTCTGCCGATACACCACAATGTCTTCCTCTTTCTACTGTAGCTGTATTTCTCCGAACCATGGATGCTGGTCACAGTACTGGTAATTGATAAACTGACTATAATACCTCCGTTGTAAGTACTTTTCCTGAATAGCAACAGGAGGCATTCCGAACTCGGCTAGCAGTATGGTATTCGCCAACCTCATAGGTGTTCGAAACACGGATTGGAGGCAATCGTTAACGTGAATCTGAATTTGCTTCACATACGATACGTGGTTGGTTACAAACTCAAGTCCATAGTAGACAGTTGGAAGGTAGGCTGCCTGCACTAGGCGGTATGTCTCCCACGCTCCTAACCCACCAACACTCCCAAACCTTCTCCCCAACGCTGAAATCCTTCTCCTAACACCCAACCCCCTTTCCAACCAATACTTTATATGAGAGGAAAAGTTAAGAAATACATTAAACCTATACCTAAGAACCCGTAAGTTCTCCGAAGGCAACACCATTTCTCCTTGTAATTTCATTCCTTCCCATGAATTATCTCCAAACCCAATCCACTGAGTCTTGAGGGCACTGAACCCCATTCCCCTGGCTCTGGCTATGCAGTAATAGTCCGTAAATATCTCTCCCACATGGTAGCGGGCAGCCTTACTTGATTCTGCCGCTACCAAAATAAACCCATCATCGATGTATAAGACTACCAACTGACGTACACCAGGAGAGTATCGCATGCGTGGCCTGAATATATCTACTACGTACCCATTGAAAAGGAACGGAGAAAGGGGTGAGCCCTGGGGTATCCCTTTACTGATATGGTAGGGGTGAGAGATGTATCCGTTGAAGCGAAACTGTACCAACCGACAGGAAGCCTACCGCTGGATCCATTGGCAAAGGTATACGGAGCACTCCCTGGCCACCTGTAACCGGTACGGGTACTCGGTTATTGGTTTTGTTTTAAGTATCGTTTGATACTTGGTTTTATTTTATGTTTTGTTTTAAGTATCGCTTTGATACTTGGTTTATATTAAGTATCGTTTGATACTTGGTTTTGTTTTATGTTTTGTTTTAAGTATCGCTTTGATACTTGGTTTGTATTAAGTAACGTTTGATACTTGGTTTTGTTTTATGTTTTGTTTTAAGTATCGCTTTGATACTTGGTTTTGTTTTAAGTATCGTTTGATACTTGGTTTTGTTTTATGTTTTGTTTTAAGTATCGCTTTGATACTTAAGGAGTTTTACCAAAGAGTATCAATTGATACCTTTGATTAGTTTCGTTCATGCTAAGATATGAACAGATTTGTGTATTTAAAGACCGCCAGTTTCTATGATAGAAAAGGCAGACTTCGACAGACAGTATTTCAATATACTTGGTTGAATGGTTACTTCTTTGTTCCTCAGTACACCCTCGAAGCCTCCTTTAGTTCTCAGCTCTCGCCTCCTCTCTGGAAGAGCAGGCCACCTGCCAACTATTGTATCTTTACCGATAACGTGATTAGCACTTTGCGAACACGTTACACCACCAGAAAGTCTGACAGGAGATCGACATCAATGTTATCAAACTCTCCTTTGATGTCCATTGACAAGATCAATCTTTTGTACCCTTTGTTCTGTCGTACGAACTTAAAGACTACTGCTATGGCATCATGAACACCATGCTTATGTTGAGACTCAAACTGTGTTTTTCCCAGATCAAGGCAGGCAGCCAGTCTCAACAGGACAATGCATTCTACTACTTTTACCAGTATTGGCAGGAGGTGTATCATCCTCCACGATTTCACAATATTGTACCTAGGTTTGTCTAGCTTGGGTATGAGTACCACCTCAGCCTTGTACCAGTCTGAGATATCGTGCCATAACCTGTAGTCCACCAGGCGCCTCAATGTTGCTATATCTCTTCGTTTCCAAAACCGTTGGAAGGGATAACCAATATCATCCTCGCCTAGGCCTGTGTTCGTAGGGGACCTAGCCAGGGCAATTTCCATCTCTTGAGCACTGTCCATATTAATCTTGGAATCCTCCCTGGGGGTGGGGTCGACAGGAGACAACTGTTGTGCAATCAGGTTACTAATGTCTGAATGTATAGTAGCATAGGACCTATCAGTTTGTGCCATGGAGGGAAGGGTTCGCTTAGCTTCTAACTTCCGTGCCAACTTAAAAATGTCTGGCTCTTGGCTCTTGGCTATCTTTTTCCTGATATGTTTGAATCTAGCCCTTAGCAGGCAAGCCCAGTAGATATATTGGACCAACTTGTAGTCCTCCATCTGCTCCACGCTGTGCTTGGAGTATTGACATAGCTGGGCCACATCCAACCTCATTCTGTCCAATTCCGGTGTCCACCACTAGTACTGACCTCTGTCAATGGAGGTCCATGGGAGTGCGTCCACGACTCGTCTCACTCCTTCCCATAACTTCTCATCTTCTACCTCTTGCAGGGCATCTAACTGTTTTCCAACCTTCTCCCATACTACCTTCTTCCAGGCTGGCCTCCTACGCATGATGTTATCAGAAAGATATATTGCCAACTTAAGGGCTTGAGCACTATGCTCACAGCCAGCGGCATCCAGGTACCGATGTCTAATGTACGGTGCCCGATGTAGGCAAAGGTCGATTCTGGAGACAACCCGAAAGGTTAGTACTGTTGGGAGAACCATGTTCATATCGCGAGTTGGGGCCATGAACCACTGTTTCAGCCACCATCCACCCGTATTATTGCGGTCTGCATTGGGGTCCCAATCTTGGTACCTGGCATTAAAGTCATCAAACACAATGTCTGGTTCCCCAAGTTCATCCAATCAGCCTACAAATTGGTCCTTAGTGTAGCCAGGTCGGAAGTAAACTCTATCGAGTACTTTCTTCACCCTCATTTCCCAATAGTCCACACTGGCACTGCTCTCCCCATGCCCCACCATTTCAAACATCCCACAAATGTGGGATCTAACAAACACCTCAACACCTGACTTCTTAATAAAGGAAAACAAATCCCACCCATCAACATCTATAGGTACATGCAGTCCCTCCAGGTCAACTGGTGGTTCAATAATAAAAAACAAATCAATAAAAGAAAACAAATCAAAGGCCAGCGCCTGATTCCGATTACTCCTCTCCACATTTAATACCATTGTCGTAATAAGCATTAAAAGAGGGCCTCAACTCATCCACTCGGGCCGCAAGGGCCAGAGGCATAGAGTACACCACTATTCTGGTCCCAAGGGGTCCAAAAAGTATCTTCCTGGTGGGGTTTGGAGGTGGGAGAAGTATTCAAAATCCCACGCGCTGGTGAGGGAGAGGGGGAGGGGCGTTTCGGTTCCTTACCTTTGGCCTTGTCCAACTTCTGATAGAGGCCTTCATCATCCTCGTTGCTGCTGATCTCAACCAGCCGTGATGTTGGGGATCTTTCATGACTGCAGTGTTGTCTCCGAGCCCTCCTCATCTGACTTCCCTGTTGTTCCGGTTTCTTGGCAGGTTCTGTCGGCGGGGCCGTCCCTTGTTTTAGACTTGAGAGCGATGGAGCTGGGGGCGACAACCTGACTCCTGGGCACTGTTCGTATCCAGTGAAATCGTCCATCCGGTCACAGAGCTAACATTGTCTCCTAGTGTGTCCACAGGCCTGGCATACACCTCCTAGGTATCCGAGCTTGCTGTGTATCTGTTCTCAGGAAAAATGCACTGCACAATAGAACTGAGAGTGGGGTGGGCGACCACATATGGCTTCAAAGTGGCCAGTCACCAGGTACTTACCACAAACCTTTAGGGGTCTATGTTCCTCAAATATCTGTACGTTGTGGGCCCCTCCTCTCAACCAGATTTTTCCCTCAGCCAGCCTTTCCCTGATGGCCTTGTTCTTTTCGACTACAAAGCTGATGCTACAGGTTGTAGTATTGGCCTGCCTCATGGTGTAGATAAACCCCATAATATCTGGTCAGGAAACAGTAACTACACCAATGTTGGATTGCTCCAAGTCAGTGTGGAGGCCATCAAACACTGCGCTTCCGGTCCATTCCTCAACTCTCCATATTGACCCCTGTCCTGTGTCAGCAAGCGGAACACCAGAAATAAAGATCTTCACCTTTTCCAAGTTCCTCTGAAATTCGAATTCTGGGAGCGACAACTCTCTAAGTAGGTCAAGCCTTACCTTGTCGAGCCGGTTACCTAGTTCGGTGACAGAATATCCAGCCAGAGTTAAAATAATACAACCAATCTCAGGCCGGATGTGCCCAGTATGGATGTATGGGGTATTGCCTCGAATCTTTCCCTGATTTGAGAAGGTCGTGTTGACTCGGTTCCGAATTGCCTTGATGCCCACACCTTCAGGTAGGGCTACTTGTTTGCGGGTAGCAAATCGCATAGTAATATGCCTTCCACGGGCATCCTGGGTTGGCGATGACTGTGGTGGTGCTGGTACTGAGTTGAGTGGGTTGAGAGGCCTCTGTGAAACCCATCAGTACTCTTGTTACATCGGGGCTGTAGTTACCTTGCTGCTGGCCATGGCCATAGACCTTGATTGAGCTAGCAGAGTAGCAGGTGTACCAGCAACGAGAGCCAGTTCCTGTCTGTCAGTGTTCTTCCCCTGAGCCTTTGCCAGGGTCACCGTTTCCTTCTCACTACAAGATCTGCTAGCAGCCTTTCTTCTCCTTCTGGCAGCACTGCTCAGGCGCCTACTACGTCTCCTACTCTTTCTCTTTTCTTTATCCTCCCCATCCTCTTTTTCTCAGTGCACCGATTTGCCTTCTCCGCCACGAGCCACATGTAGAGTCACCCGCCCTTCACTGGAGGAGCTCCCACTGCTAGACTGGTGGGAGAAGGCTGCTGATATGGGGTGGGCAGAGAGTGCCTGTTCTCTCTGAGCGGAGGGAGGCTTGGGTACATATGCCATCTGTTCCACTACTCCTGTGAAGGAGGCCTTAGCAGTAGAAGCCGCTGTAGCAGTCTCCTTTTTCTCAACGGGGGCAAGAGGTGGTATTGTTTCCAACAATGGGATGTTGCCGGATACCACTGAAGGGGATCGGCAGCGGGGAGACAGCTTACTTTGTAGGGTTTCTATCTCTTCCCCTTGCTTGCCAACAATGTCTGTGAGTGCCTTCACCGCCCGTTCCAGCAGGTGTATACGGCTCCAGTAATTCACTCCGCCCTCTGGTCCTTCATTACCAAATGCTACGCCATTGTCCATCTAGGCCTGGACATCATGTACCATGTCATCCTCAATTGATCCAGACTCCAAGGACAGGAGGGGCTGAGTGTTACCTGAGCGGATGTTCTCCAACCCTTCCAATATGGATCCAATTATACTACCCGAGTAGGGCCTCAGAGAGGGAGTCCTACCTGCATCAAGCATCTTGCATACTCCTGCCATAATTGAGTCCACCTGGGCCACAGCGGCATCAGCTTCCTCAGGTTGGGTATTGGGAAGTTGAACTTCCAACGGTATCAGGGCATCATGCGAGGCTTCCCGAGAGGTTAATAGCTGTACTTCTGGCGAGGTCCACTCTCTATTAAATTCTGGTAGTGATAATGCCATTGCTGGAGAGGAGGGGTGGATGCTGTCACCCAGTTCAGTCGCTTCAGAGTTACATCCTTCTTTCAAATCTCTGGGAGTGTTCCGAGCCAACACCTCAGAGGTAGGCAGGATGTTTTCGGTTATCAGTGGAGATGGGGATGGTGGTGTAGCCTCAATGGTTGATGGGAGACTCACAGGTGGGAGAACAGCCAGGCACCTGTGATGTATGTCAAGGGGCAGGGCAGGGAGGGCAAGAATGATCTACTTTTTCCGGCCTTCATCAACATTGATTGCTCTTAAAAACTGTAGCCCCAGAACCAGGGTATTGGATCGTTTAGCAGGGGATGCCGACCGCGCATGGTGTCATGTCCCAGTAGTAGGAGGCTTGTAGTCCTCATCCTTAGGGTCATCTAATCTGAACTTCAGAGTCTTGTAAAGAGCCCTTTCTCCACATGACATCACAGCCAAAAAGGAAGTAGTGGATGAGCCAGTCTTGCGTGCAGGGGCCTGGCAGAGGAAACTGGGCATCTTACTTTAGACGGCCCTAGCGAGGGAAGAGGTAGCAGACTATGAACTCGCCTCATCCATAACCGCAGCTGAGTCGCTTTCGGTTGGTAGTATAGAGAATTCAGGGATGATGGCTTGAGAGTCTTTGTAGGAGGAAGGTGCTGGGGCTGGAGAGTATTCCGAGCCATGATTGGAGTTGAACCGAATGAAGAGTCCTGTGGTGGTGTCTTTGTTCAAGCTACACGTGGCTGAACAGCCCCTCCTGATTAGGAAACCTCTCACCAAAAACTCCACTTCTTTCATCGTCTCAATGGTTGCGTCAGCAACCGTCTGCCAAACTAAATCATCAAACTGTGGGTTCACTGCATTTCGACACCCATGACAGTAGTGAAACTGTAGGAAGTTAAAGTTTCCTTTGGGTGCAACATATGACTGTGTAGTTGTGGGGATAAGGCCACGGTCGGCCTCAGTAGTAGGCGCAAGAGACAAGGTGGTACTGGCTGTCTGAAGTGAGGAGGAAGGGTTGGAGTCAAACCGAACAGGGGATGACATCCTTGAAGGGGGCAGAGAATCTTTGGAAGAGGAGGCTGTCAAAGATGCCATCCTTGCCCAAACTACACTCAGTGATTACTGGGACCAGGCCACGCATATCTCACACTGAAGTGCCTTCTAAGCAAGAACAACTAACTTCTAACAGACCGCCCGAAATGAAAAACACAAACAAGTAACAGTGATGAAGTATTTATCGCGAGCAAAATAACGTAAAGTATTGGTTATGCTCACTTCTGACATGGAGTGCAAGAAGTAGGAAAAGTACTTAGAATTCAATCTAATTTTATTTACACTAGTACCGCCAATACTGGCATACGACCAGTCTCCCCCATGCCCCATAAAAACAAACTATCTAAAATACACTACCATGGACCACTCCACCTCGCAGCCGCTCCCTCCAAACATAAATCCAAAAATCACTACCTATGTGGACTCACAGGTGCTCGTAGCAACTAGTGCCGCCCCGGATTAATGCATCTTCCCACCTCGCCACCCAGCCACCATCTCATACCCCCACCCCTGTCCGCCCGCAACACAATTTGACCCACATTCTCAATAAAAGAAACATACAGTCTATCCCAACATCCCTTCGTCCTCTTGTAATGCAACTCTAGGTGCAAATACCCTTCTGCCAATACCACTCTACAAAAGGGGCATTCGGGTTCCTTTAGTAATCCATTCACTTTGGCCTACCTCAAGACCACCACGTCCACGTTGCTAGGTTCAGCTCATTCCACTGTCAATGCTGGGAACGCCAAAGCTGATCGTGACAAATTCGTAACCACCGAGGCTATTTCTCGAAGTATTCTGTGAAGGCGGTGCGTTTCTTCGTGGCTATAGTGGTAATAGCAGTGCCACAACAGGGGCAATCACACCATCGCTGGTCAGGTAAGAAGAACCACTTTTTCAGCATTGTCACCTCACCTGGAAAGACGCAGCCGCTGCTATCATGTCTCTTCTCACACTGGGTACAGGTTGTAGGGTCCCTTATAAGCGCTGATCCTCTATTTTTTTCCACCATCAGTGTGCCGTCAAAGGGGTTACCTGCCACAACCAATTCCCCATCTACTAATCCAACATGGCGAGGGATTTCCAGGCCCAGCCACCGATGATCCATTCACCAACACTTCCATCTCGGGACTGCTGAATCCTTATACAAATCTTCATCAGCAGGGCATCCCCAAGTATAGAGGGGGCACTCAGTCCAGTGGTGTCTTCCTCCCTTCCCTTCACAACTGTCATAGCCGACCATGCCCGTCCCACTGCGGATCCTTAACAAAATGTAGGAATCCATCCGGGTTAGGCCTCGGAGGTGTCGAGGCGCCTTCGGTTCCCAAGTATAATACTCGTGTACTTCCCTAACATGCTAAGTCCCCCATTCCTCTTTACAGAGCTCCCAAGCCAGGGCCGCATGATCAATCCCAAAGCTAACCCCTTCCTAAAGCAGGGGGCGCCAGGGGCGTCCGATACATACCTTAGCCATCAAGTCGACCATCTCGTTGCCATCAATGCCTATGTGACTAGGAACCTAACCAAAACTAACATGTAAGAATGCATTCAACAAGAGTACCATTACATCCTACAACTCAGCCGAGTCACCATTCGAAAATATATTGTCAACCATGATTAGGACCAGTACGCAGTCCAAGAACACATGGACCGGACATCTCTTGGCCATATCCTGAGCATGTCGGAGGGTACACACAACAGCAAACAAGTCGCATTCCACAATGCTCCAGGATGGAGGAACCGAGCACCCGTCAATACGAGTCAAGGCCCCTCTCTCAAACACTGCCCAGGCTACACTAGCCCCTTCAGAGGACTTGGACCTATCCATGTACATAACCACATCTGAAGATGTACAGAGGTGCTTGTACAACACTCGTTGGCGTGCAGCTATCATTGCCTTGCCTTTCCCAATTGAAACCGTCGGGTGGCAGGTGAGTTCCTTATCCGAACTCTGTCGATGTGCCACCATGCCTTCCTCCTTCCACTGTAACCATATCTCCCCGAGCCATGGATGCTGGTCACAGTACTGGTAATTGATGAACCAGCTGTAACATCTTTGTTGCAGGTACTTTCCCTGAATTGCGACAGGCGGCACCCTGAACTCAGCTAAAAGTATGTTGTTTGCCAATCTCATACGTGTTTGGAACACTGATCGGAGGCAATCATTAACATGGACCTGAATCTGCTTCACATACAACACATAGTCAGTTACAAACTCAAGTCTGTAGTAGACAGTCAGAAGGTAGGCTGCCTGCATTTAGTGGTAAGTCTCCTATGCCCCCAACCCACCAATACTCCCAAACCTCCTCCCCAACACTGAAATCCTTCTCCTAACACCCAACCCCCTTTCCAACAAATACTTTACATGAGAGGAAAAATTAAGAAATACATTAAACCTATACCTAAGAACCCACAAGTTCTCTGAAGGCAATACCATTTCTCCCAACAATTCTATTTCCCCCCATGCCCTATCCACAAATCCAATCCACTGGGTCTTGAGGGCACTGAACCCCATTCTCCTAGCTCTGGCTATGCAGTCACAGTCTGCAAATATTTCTCCTGCATGGTACTGGGCTGCCTTACAGGACTCTGCTGCCACCATGATAACCCCATCGTCGATGTAAGAGACTACCAGCTGACACACACTAGGGGAGTATCGCATGCGTGGCCTGAATATATCCGCCACGTATCCACCAAAAAAGAATGGGGAAAGGGGTGAGCCCGAGGTACTCCTTTACTGACATGGTAGGTACGAGAGACGCATCCATTGAAGCGAAACTGTGCCGACTGACAGGAAGCCCACCACTGGATCCATTGGCAAAGGTATCCTGGGCACTCCCTGGCCACCAGAAAGTCAGACAGGAGATCGATATCAATGTTATCAAATCCCCCTTCCATGTCCATTGACAAGATCAATCTTTTGTAGCCCTCATTATGCTACAAGAACTCAAAGACCACTGCTATGGCATCATGAACACCCTGCTTATGTCGAGACTCAAACTGTGTTTCCCCCAAACCCAGGCAGGTGGCCAGCCTCAACAGGATAACCTGTTCTGCGACTTTCACCGGTGTCGGCAAGAGGTGTATCATTCTCCATGATTTTACGACATCGTACCTGTATTTGTCTAATTTGGGTATGAGTACTACCTCAGCCTTGTGCCAGTCTGGAATATCGTGCTGTAACCTGTAGTCTACCAGGCGCCTTAATGTTGCCGTATCTCTTCATTTCCAAAGCTGTAGGAAGGAATAGCCAATATCGTCCTCGCCTGGGCCTGTATTTGTAGGGGACCTAGAAAGGGCAACTTTTATTTCTTGAGTACTATCCATATCAATCTCGCAGCCCTCACAAGGGGTGGGGTTGACAGGAGACAACTGTTATGCAATCAGGTCACTAATGTCTGAATGCATAGTAGCATAGGACTCATCTGGGCGGGCCATGGAGGGAAGGATTCACTTAGCTTCCAGCTTCCGTGCCAACCTAAATATGTCTGGGTCTTGGCTCTCGGCTATCTTTTCCCTGATATACTCAAATCTAGCCCTTAGCAGGCATGCTCAGTAAACACATCGGGCCAACTTGTAGTCCTCCATCCGCTCCACTTTGTGTTTAGAGTACCGACACAGCCGAGCCACATCCAACCTCATCCTTTCCAGCTCTGGTGTCTACCACTCGCACTGACCTCTCCCAACGGAGGCCCATAGGAGTGCATCCACCACTCGTCTCATCCCTTCCCACAACTTCCCATCTTCTACCTCTTGCCGGGCGTCCAACTGTTTCCCAACCTTTTCCCATACTACCTTCTTCCAGGCTGGCCTCCAATGCATGATGTTGTCAGGAAGGTCGACTGTCAGCTTAAGTGCTTGAGTACTATGCTCACAGCCAGTGGCGTCTAGGTATCGATGCCTAACGTACGGTGCCTAGTGTAGGCAAAAATCGATTCTGAAAACATCCCGAAAGGTTGGTACTGTCGGGGGAACCATGTTCATATTGCGAGTCGGGGCCATGAACTACTATTTCAGCTATCGTCCTCCCATATTGTTGTGGTCCGCATTGGGGTCCCAATCTTGGTGTCTGGCATTGAAGTTACTGAACACAATGTCTGGTTTCCCGAGTTCGTCCAACCTGCCTACAAATTGGTCTTTAGTGTAGCCAGGTCGGAAGTAGACACCAGCATGTACTCTCTTCACCCTTTTTTCCCAATAGCCAACACTGGCACTACTCTCTCCATGCTTCAGCATCTTAAACATCCCACAAATGTAGGATCGAACAAACACCTCTAAACCTGACTCCTTAACAAAGGAAAACAAATCTCATCCATCAATATCTATAGGTATGTGCAATCCTTCTAAATCACCTGGTGGTTCAATAATAAAAAACAAATCAACAAAAGAAAACAAATCAAATGCCAGCATCCGATTCCGATTACTCCTCCCCATGTTTAATGCCATTGTCGTAATAAGTATTAAAAGGGGGCCTCAACTGATTCACTCGGGCCACAATGGCCAGAGGTATAGGGGGTACCACTATCCTGGTCCCGAGTAGTTCAAAAGGTATCTTCCCGGTAGGGCTTAGTGGTTGCTGTGGTTTTTAAAA
The DNA here is from genome assembly GCF_000151645.1 of Tuber melanosporum. Classification (NCBI taxonomy): domain Eukaryota; kingdom Fungi; phylum Ascomycota; class Pezizomycetes; order Pezizales; family Tuberaceae; genus Tuber; species Tuber melanosporum. Next base: position 85,288 of record NW_003298866.1, on the reverse strand, counting down.
TCCCACGTGCCGGGGAGGAGGAGGGGGAGGGACATTCCGGTTCCTTACCCTTGGCCTTGTCCGACTTCTGACGGGGGCCTTCATCTTCCTCGTCGCTGCTGACCTCAACCAGTCGTAGCATTGGGGACCTTCCATGACTACCACGTCATTTCCAGGCCCTCCCCGTCGGACTTCCCTGTTGTTCTGGTTTCTTGGCAGGTTCTACAGGTGGGGCCGCCCTTCGATTTGGACTTGAGGTTAACGGAGCTGGGGGCCACGATCTGACTCCTGGGTACTGTTCGTATCTAGTAAAATGGTCTATCCGGTCACAAAGCCAGCGCTGTTTCCTAGTGTGCCCACAGGCCTGGCCTACCCCCCCAGAGCATCCAAGCTTGCTGCACATGTATTCCCAGGAGAAGTGTACTCCAAAACAAAACCGACAGTGGGGTGAGTACCCACATGTGGCCTCAAAATAGCCAGTCTCCAGGCACTTACCATAAACCTTTAGGGGCGTATGTTCTTCAAATACCCTGACGTTATGGGCCCTTCCTCTTAACCAGATTTTTCCCTCAGCCAGCCTTTCTCTGATGGCCTCGTTCTTTTCGACCACAAAGCGGATGCCACACGTCGTAGCAATTTTTTTTTTTTAGCCTGCCTTATGGCGTGGATGGATCCTATAATGTCCGGCCGGGAAACGGTAACTCCACCAGTATTGGATTGCTCTAAATTAGTGCGTAGGCTATCAAATGCCGCACTTCCAGTCTATCCCTCAACTTTCCAAACTGAACCTCTCCCTGTGTTAGCAAGCGGGACGCTAGAAATGAAAATCTTCACCTTTTCCAAGTTCCTCTGAAACTCGAACTCCGGGAGTGACCATTCTCTAAGCAGGTCAAGCCTAGCTTTGTCGAGCTGGTTGCCTAATTCAGTAACAAAATGTCCTGCCAGGGTTAGGAAGATACAACCAATCTCAGGCCAGACGTGCCTGTCACGGATGTACAGGGTATCGTCTCGGATCTTTTCTTGGTTTGAGAAGGTCGTGTTGATCCGATTCCTAATAGCCTCAATACCTACATCTTCTGGTAGGGCTACCTGCTTGCGGGTGGCAAATCGCTTAATAATATGCCTTCCGCGGGCATCTGGGGTCGGTGATGACTGTGGTGGCGTCAGTATCGAGTTGAGCAGGTCAGGAGGTTCTTGTGGGACCCGTTGGTACTCTTGTCACGTAGGGGCTGCGGTTACCTTGACGCTGGCCATGGCCGCAGGCCCTGATTGAATTGGCAAAGCAGTAGGTGTAGCTGTTACAGGAGTCAGTTCCTGCTTATTAGCCTTCTTTCCCTGAGTCTTAGCTGGGGTCGCCATCTCCTTCTCGCCAGCAGATTCTTTGGCAGCCTTTCTTCTCCTTCTGGCAGCACCGCTCAGGTGTCTACCACATTTCCTTTCCCTTCTCTTTCCTGCTTCTTCCCCATCCTCTTTTTTCCAGTGTACCGATTTGCCTTCTCCCCTACAAGCTACATGTAGAGTCACCCCCCCTTCACTGGAGGAGCTCCTACTGCTAGACTGGTGGGATGAGGCTGCTGATGTGGGGTGGGTGGAGGGTGCCTGTTCTTTCCGAGTGGTAGGAGGCTTGGGCACATACGCTATCCGTTCTACCACCTCCATGAAGGAGGCTTTAGTTGTAGGAGCCGTAATAGTAGTCTCCTTTCCCTTAACAGGGGCAAAGGGTGGCGTTGTTTCCAACAAACCAAGCGGGATATTGCCGGACCCTATTGAAGGAGATTGGCAGCGGGGGGACAACTTACCTTGCAGGGTTTCTATCTCTTCCCCTTACTTGCCAATAATATCTGTCAGTGCCTTCACCGCCAGTTCCAGTAGGTGTACTCGGCTCCAGTAATTTACTCCGCCCTCTGGTCCTTCATCACCAAATGCGGCGCCATTGTTCATCCAAGCCCGGACATCATGAACAGTGTCATTCTCAATCGACTCGGATTCCAAGGAGAGGAGGGGTTGAGGGTTGCCAGAGCAGATGTCCTCCAACCCTTCCAATATAGATCCAATTATACTACCCGAGCAGGGTCCAGGAGATGGAGTCCTACCTGCCTCTAGCATCTCGCATACTGTTGCCATGATTGAGTCCTCCTGAGCCACAGTGGCATCAGCTTCCACAGGTTGGGTATCCAGACGGTGAACCTCTAACGGTATTTGGGTATCGTGGGAGACCTCCCATGAGCTTGATAGCTGTCCTTCCTGCAATGTCCATTCTTTATTAAAAGCCGGTAGTGAGAATACCATTGTCGGAGAGGGGGCGTGGATGCTGTCGCCCAGTCCAGTTGCTTCAGAGTTACATCCTTCTTCCAAATCCATGGGAGTGTCTCGTGCCAGCACTTCCAAAGTAGGCAGGATATCTTTTGTTATCAGTGGAGATGGGGAATGTATTGTAGCCTCAATGGTCGATGGAAGACTCACAGGTAGAGGAATGGCCAGGCACCCATGATGTACATTAAAGGGCAGGCCGGGCAGGGCAGGAACAATCTGTTTTTTTTTGGCCCTCATTGACATCAATATCCCTCAAAAATTGTGTCCCGAAAACTGGAGCAGTGAATTGTTTGAAGGGGGATGCCGACAGCGTACAGTATCTCGTTCCAGTGGTAGGAGGTTTGTAATCTTCATCCTCAGCATCATCTAATCTGAACTTCGGGGTCTTGTAAAGAGCCCTTTCTCCAGATGACATCCCGGGCCAGAAAAGATGGAGTGGATGAGCCAGCCTTGCGTACAGGGACATGGCGATGGAAACTGGGTATCTTGCTTTGAATGGCCCTAGCGAGGGAAGGGGTAGCACACCATGAACATGCCTCAACTGTAGCCACAGCCGAGTTACTTTTGGTCAGTAGCATAGAGGATTCAGGGACAATGGCCTGAGAGTCTTTGGCGGGGAAGGGTACCGGGGCTGGAGAGTATTCCGAGCTGTAATCGGAGTTGAACTGAATGAAGAGTCCTGTGGTGGTATCCTTGCTCCAGCCACATGTGGCTGAATAGCCCCTCCCAATTAGGAAACCCTTCACCAAAACCTCCACTTCTTTCATCATAGCAACGGTCGCGTCAGCGACCGTTTGCTGAACCAAATCATCAAACTGCGGGTTCACCGCATTCTGACACCCGTGGCAGTGGTGAAACTGTAGAAAACTAAAGTTCCCTTTGGGTGCAATATATGACAGTGTAGTTGTGGGGATAAGACCTTGGTCGGCCTCAGTAGCAGGCGCAAGAGATAAGGCCGCACGGGTAGTCTCAAGCGAGGAAGCGGAGTTGGAGTCGAACCCAACAGGAGACGACATCCTCGAAGGGGGCGGAGAATCCATGGAAGAGGAGGCTGTCGAAGACGCTATCCTCACCCAAACTACACTCAGTGATTACCGGGACCAGGCCACGGATATCTCACACTGAAGTGCCTTCTAAGCGAGAACAACTAACTTCTAACGGACCACCCGAAACAAAAAACACAAACAAGTAATAGCAGATGAAGTATTTATTGCGAGTAAGATAAGGTAAAGTATTGGTTATGCTCACTTCCAACACGGAGTGCAAGAAGTAGGAAAAGTACTTAGAATTCAATCTAATTTTATTTAAACTCGTACCGCCAATACTGGCATACGACGAGCCCCCGCTAGCACCGGGATACCACTAACCAGTATACCACTAATCTTAAGCTAACTAAGTCTATAGTCCTACACCTGCCATCCCCGAGTCATGCCCGTACGAGAACTAATTACAAGACCATCAAACAACCCAGCGCCCGCCTTGGTCCAAGTCCGTAGCCCCTCTGATATGAGGCCAACCAGCACTAAACATAGCCAAAGCCGAGCAAAAGACCGACCCGACCAAGTCCCTTGTCCCACAATCAAAAAATCACTACCACCCGGTCCAAATACCGTCCCACGATACCTCCACCACAGTAGAAAACCAAACAAAATACACAAACTAAACCTACAGGCGACATAATGGCAGTGAGGAGGTAACCAACATGTCCACCTCTCGCACCCACATGCCAGGCCGTCGACCCTATGAACCCACTTTGCCTGTTGCCTCTGAGGAGCGTCCCGGTGAGGAGGACCTATACATGCGGCCTGTCACCCAAACAAAACATTATAAATAAAGGAAGTACATAGAGGTTGTAACAGACCAAAAACGGTCAGTGGGGCCTATCTCCCACCCGTGGTGCCATGCCTCCTCCTGCCAGCCCCGTAGTCAAACCAAAGAAACCAAACAATCCCCACAAAATCCAGCACGGAAGACCCAAACAAGTTCAACGAGGAGGTTGCAACCCACTATCCACACAGGTGGCAATCAGCCAGCCAGGCTACTAGGGAGCTTTGCAGCACTCAGCAGCTTCACCTAACAGCTCCAGCCGGACAGGAAACACTTAATTAGATCTCGCCTAACCTGATACAGGCCTGATCAGTGCTCGCAGGTGCCTTTCCCCCACAGTCAGCCCCCCCCAAGCCCCACACACCAGATGCCATAAAGCCCATCCAGCTCCTCCCCCCCCTCAGACAGATCAACCATCCGACAGCCACAGGACAGCCTATACCCAACCCCATCAGACATTCATTAGTCTTAGCCACGCTAACAGAGCTCCAACCTCCAACATCACATAGCCGAGGAGGACCTACCAGCTACAGCCAGGAGCCACAAATGAGGCAGCAGTAACACCCAAAGGCATTGGTACCAGCTACACCATCCAACCCAGCCGAACCGAAGTCCAACCGAGCTGGGAAAGAGTAAGCAGAGCCAGCCGAATCCAGCCCCACAAGTCCGGCGACAGGTACAGACCAAACAACGGGCAAGAGGCACACCCAACTGACGTGACGTAAAGGGGGAGGGTGTAATAAAACAGGAGCAGACAAACAGAAGGTAGGCTCTACATACAATGGGCGAAGCTGCCAACCACAATCCACAACCAAACGACCCATACACACAGACAACACAAGTGTCTGGCAGCCAATCATTCCACACCACCCCAGGCAGCAACAATAACTACACCAGGGAGTAAGAGATTTTCAGGGTCAAAGCCATCCCCACCGAAGCGAGAAGGAGACACCAGATCGAACCACCCTAAATGCTGCAAGGACAAACTTCCAAGGGAACAGTGATAAACAATATCGTAGGATTCTGACCGTAGAAACGTAACGTAATAAGGAGGAGCTGGTGGGTACCGCCCTGCTACCTGAGGAATGATACAGTCGGTACGATGTGTTGAACTTGAGAAGGTCATCAGTCTAAGTCAAGGGCGTTTTGTATCATGAAAACTAAGGACTCCGTTAAAACCCAACAAGAAACATGAGCTGGCCTAAAGAAATACACGGGTGATCCCCCCAAACACAATGTTCAATCTCCCCAATCGAACATGAAACCTGCAAGTAGGCGATAGACAGGAAGCTGAAGGCATTTTACTGAAAAGGGCTCGTAAGTGACTGTGATGAATAGCTCGCAGTGCCAGGATCATGAGATAACCAGCAAGCAATGAAATGAGAAGCAAACAAGTAATCTGCCATGCAACGCCTAACAGACCTCAACACCAAGAACCCCAGGAAGTACTGAGCGAACTCAGATATCTTCCCCAGAATCCGAGGCATCAAGGCCCATCATGGGTGCGAAAGAAATGCTCGGGACGAAGCAATGGCAAGGACGAGGAAATGTACTTAGAACAAAGTGTGAAGAACCTATCCTTCTCAGCCACATCGGCCTCTTTATATAGTGTTCTTCCTGCCTATAGTCACGTAACCCAAAGTGGTCACATGTGCGAAACCAAATCATAACAAACTAGTCATATGACCAAAGTGGTCACATGCTCGAAACCCATGACCTCATAATGAGGTCATGTGCTTAAACTTATAAACCAATCATAACACAATAAACAAGTCATATGACTCGAATGAGTCATGTACGCGAAACTCATGACCTCATAACGAGGTCATGTACAAAACGTAAATCATATGCGCAAGGCATACTCGCAAGTCATACTCGCCAGGTGCACGTCTCATGCCTCATAATCAAGTCATGTGCGAAACATAACAAATCATAATATAATAAGTCATATGACTTATAATCATGAGTCACGTGAAATCCTTTTTCCTACGCTAAGTCACATTCATGACAGAGTGATACTAACCTTTAAAATATCTTTATAGGGCCGATTGATAGATATGTCGAGGGGCTGAACCATGCTGGTACAGCCCCCTGGTATCATACTTAAGATGATATGGTAGGCTCGCATGGTATCCAAAACTTCATCAGTTTTGTGACCACCAAACATGTTGACGGCTATGAGAGTTGGCTGGCCACCGAGTACAGGTATAACCTGCTCGTCACACTATTCAACAATATTTGCTGAATTAGCATAGGCTTTGGAGTTGAACTTGACCACAACCCAGGGGTCATATAGTGCCTTTTCAGCTACAATTATTGGCCCTACCCCCAAACTACGAAAAAACACAAGAGGTTTGACCTGAAGGACTGCATCAGCGAAGATGGTAAGTTGAATTGTTGCCTGTCTTTTTTCCCAACCAGACTGCTGACTTCCTTGTACCCAAATTGTTTTCTTGCCCTGCTGATTATAGGTTCGACCACTAAGGTATTCGAATGGCAGGGGAGTTTAGTCCATATTACAGATATTGCTCAATCTGTAATGACCCACCTCCTCAGGGGTATCGGAAAGGGTAGATGGATTTTGTGGTCGTATTTGTAAGTTTCTCCGATTAAACTTCATCCAGTTTACTAATGCTTCAATATAATCGATAGGCAGTTGACTGGCCTTATTAGTTATTGCACATAGAGTAATCTTGTACTAAGATAAAAAACCCCGAAACTACCCATTTGAAAAGTGAAATTGGCTAACTATTGTATTGGAATAGGTTTCGGTATATAAACGTTTCACATTCTGGTGAAACCAACTCCATCATACAACCTTGCCTTCTGCTCGACGTTGGCGAAAACATTCGTATAATTTTCGCTCCATATCCACCTATTTCCTTCTCCTTCCTCCCCTCTCTATTCTACGAGAACCTGCTGATGTCTCTAAATAGCTACCTGCCTTTTTCTCCTGCTGCCATCTTCCAAGATTCCTAAACGGGATCTTAAATCGTTCAGCTACCTCCCGCATGGTAGGCTCTCGAAACTTGCTGGGTCCACAGGGAATCGAAGCTGTTTGCAGCCAAGACAGGACTTGCAGCTTGTAGTTGATAGTATAGGACTTGTGGCAGTTGTGTACTTTCTGAGGAGCTGTCCGAGGTCTTTTACTCACTAGTTGCCGCTTTGGTCCTCACTTTTGTCACTGTGGGGTATAAAACCTGCCGGCCGGAAGATCTGGAAGCACAATTGTAATCTTAGAACGGGCGCTACCTTTACTTCACTGGCTTTGGCGCACCATTCTGTTTATTATCGTATTTGAGTAGTTGATTTAGGAAGTATGCTGCTTGTAATTTATTACAATGTAGAAGTAGTTCAGTATTTTCTTTGTTTATATTATTATTTATTTACATTTTTTATGACTCCTATGATATTTATTAATCTTATCGGCTATTAACAATATCATAACCCTGAAAGCGATGAGTTGGGGTTGAATTTGAAGGTCAAAGCATATGTCTTAAACTAGTCATAACTTGACAGCTTACGACTTCGCCCCATTTTCTAGGGGTTGAGCTTAATTCAACCCCTTAGCACATGTTTCTTCTATTTGAGTTTCTACGGTACTCGAGTACAGTACACCTCATCAACATGAACCGCTTGAGAAAATAGATCTTTGGTGCATCACAAAATGTCACTCGGAAATCCCAAACCTACCAAGACGGGGAAAGGATGAGAGACCTAGCACCGCCACGAGATTATAATGAAATTTTGACAAAACCCCCCTCCCCCTCATAGGTGATTCCTGTTTCCCCACAAAAAGCAAGGGAGGAGGCTTTTTTTTTTACAGGACCGTCAGATTGCGATATTTGAAATACCAATGATGTAATGACATAAAAGGAACGTGGGCTGCCCATCGAGTCACTTTCGCGTTATGATACACCGGTAAACCAAAACGCCCTGGGTTACCGAGTGGGGTTGGTGCGTAGAGCGGCGAGCGATCGTTTAAAATACCATGAACTGCCATGACAGGATGTGAAGTTCCTCAACTATGACCTCCCACACCCCAATCTGGCCGCTGCTCAAGCGATGATTCTGCAGGACTCTGGATACTACCATCTTACATCTAAAAAAAATCATAGAAATCACAGGAAAATTACCTGAGATAGACCCAGATAATTCTTGATTTTTAATGGTTTTTTCAGTTGCGAATATGGAGGCTTGGTGCCGTTATGTTGTTTAAAAATGGTGGACTTTTGTATGGTTTGGTGCCAAGACTCTGTAACTGGTGGCTTAAAACTTTATTCCTGTTCTGGTATATCGTGGCTTGAAACTTCACCACTGTCATGGCACTTCATGGTATTTTAAACATAGACCCCTGTTTTTCATGGTATTTTAAACGATCGCTCTAGAGCGGCGTAACCTTTTGTTCTTTTGTGGGGCTGAGGTCTTTTGTCACGGTATCATACGTGAGATTCGCGATACCGGTAAAAAGGGGGCAGGGGTGATGGCGGAATACTATACTAGCACGGGGGGCGACGCCGGTGGCGCAGGTGCGCGGGAGTTCGACAGAGTATTTTTTTCTTCTTCATCGAAAGTCAGTGAATATGGGGCGTTTCGCTGGCTATCTCGTGATACGCGTGCGTGGGTGGATTCCATGGGGTGGAGATGAGCTCGGCGGACTCTTGTGCCCGCTCGGGTACTCGAGTGGGTGTTGATGGGTTGGTGGTCGAGAATGTGCGTGTGGTTGAGCGTGCGAGTGTTCTGTAATGACGGGCTATGCCAAGAATTCAGGCGTACCATCACCATCCCTCAGAAGGCAGGGTGAAACGTTACCACGCAGTCTGAGCCGGATGTGGAATATGAATCGGATTTTGTGATTCCTTGTTAATCCGGCAGCTCTGGAGCTACCGAATCAGTGATAATCGAAAACGACCAACCCCGCTACCAACAACTGCTATTTGATATTCGGTGAGGGAAATATCTTGGTCTGGCGCGCCTGGGAACAAATTTTATTGCTTTACACGGCCCAAGGGATACTAAATACCCACCAGAAGGTGAGCGAGCAGTTAATCTAGGTTGGCATGAATAATAATCCTTGTCTTATACGAAAACAGTTCAACAAGTACTTATCCCGGAACACCCAGACTATCCGGCACTAATTGGACCTCGTGCTGAGAGTTTGGAGTTGCCTCTCCCAGGGGTGTCTGTTTTTTTTCCCTGCTTCAGCGGGGGGCTGAAAGCCGCTTTCTTCGCTCTGACTACGGTACCCAACCTAATCCAGAGAGGGGAATTCTGGACGTCTGAGCACATGGTTTGATTATTCCAGTTTCTAGCATGCAGTGCTTGCCCAGTGGCACCCCATTATCCCGGACAGCCAAAAACCAAAGAACCTGCCCAGCATAACGGGCGATCCGGGACAACAGGTCGTAAAGAAATTCGGGACTCACATTCAATTAGGCCTACGGTACCTTATCCATAGCTAACTAAAGGAGCACCGCTGACAGAAGTTCCTACGGTGTGGCAGGGTGTGACCGAACGAGTGCTGCACACCAATCAGTCAGGAAACCTTCACAGCCTGTCTCGAAGCACATGTAAAGCTCCTTCCGAATTGACGAAATTCATTGGTGGCATCGGGGGATCGCTCAATTGATGCGGGAGTCAAGGCTTAAAATTAATGTTTAACAATCCCGATTGAAGGCAGAAGGATAGCCGAGTGAGGTGTTCGAGAAGAGACCTTAGAGGGGTCGTAGTTGTAAACCAAAATATGATACCCACCAAGATATGCAACCTAAGCTTACCTAAATGCCGAGCATTTTCTCCTTCACGCTCCTCTGTTAGTCAAGCATAGATACTTCCAACATGAGTTTCACTAAATTTATGCTTGGCTTAGCCTTGAGGCGAAAGAGGACACAGATGAGTATAACAATATAATACAAATATTGGTATTGGAGCTTCACTACACACTACACTTGACAAAATTGTGGATTGAGTCGGAGTTAATATTGAGGTACTGCTCATACGGAAAGCCATGGTCATTCCGCTCCACAGTAGGGCTACCCCACCATGCCGGCATTATGAATAATACAAGGGACTATGCCACCTGCTTGCAATATACTGTATTATAATAATAATATTATATAAATAAAAGTTGTAATAAGGTTAAAGAAAATACTTCCTGGGATACGCACTTGCACACTGAGTAACACATAAATCCTTCCCGATACCTATAATTCCCTTAACACTGGTGTTTTACTTCCACATCCATTCCTCTAAATAATAGAACAAAATAAATAAATTTCACACCAGGAAATTTTTGACTTGATGCACTATCAGCATACCTATGGAGCACATGGCAGCTCGGTTGAAGGTTGAAGCTGGCTGATAAAAGTCCTCGCCCTCCATACCCATCCACCTTAATTACTCGAGGACCCGAAATTCCTCGGGAATTTGGATCATGCATAATCACTCGACTTCATAATTATAAAGCAGTGAGGTCAAAATAGCGTTGCTCTGGACCCTTCAAAAGGTAGTCCTTCTTGGCAGCTATAATGCCATGATTTCCTTAAACAAGTGGGAACAGTCTCCAAAACCACACCACGTGGCAAATTCCTGTGAAAATACTCTCCCCATAAAAGCTATGATACTCTCTGCTCCAGCGAGCTCGCATACTGAGCAAAAAAAAAAAAGAAAAAAAAAAAAAGCCAAAGCCTCTGTAAGGCGGAACACTACGTCAAGATTAGAAGATTCTGTGCAAGCTTCTGAAATTTGAAATTTCCAAAATAAATACCATTTTATATGAGTTGCCATGTAAATTCTAGGTACTTAAACTGTATTCCAGAGTTCTTCCACACAGACGATTCCATACCGGTAGCAGGAGATCGCCAGATCCATCAATGGTGTGAGCAGCGAAATATTGATCCCTGCCTTCCAGGCTACTTGAATAATATGTAATTTGGTGGGAATCCATGAGGGGGTGATATAGCGAACCCAAATTGCCCATTTTAGTTTCCATTTTTCTACTACTATTTTAGAGTAGTTTCGCCGGATCATGACGAGGTGCCATGCAACAGACAACTAGTAACGAGTAGTATCCAAGAACTGTACAATGTATCATATTTCTAAGCCTTCAGCACCTTGTGAACCCATTTCGAAATTAACGTCCTGGTGAGCTATTAAGATTCGAAGTTTAAAAACCTCATTTATAGTCAATTTTTGCCCTTGCCTCATACCCAGTACGAGTACATTCCCAATTGGCACTGTGCAACGCCCGGCGATATAGCAACCTGCTGAAAAAGATCATTCTGTCATGTCTTTCAACTTGAACTCATCCACTCATCTCGCATGAGCCATACAGGTTTCAAGAACTCCACTACCATATTTCTTTTTACAACTACTGTCTAACCTTTCACCTACAGTACTGGTACATCGTTATCACCCACTATCCTCTGTTAAGCAGGTCTGTCCCTTCTATCCCATAATTATTATAAACGAAGTTTCTATCTGACCCTACGCAGCGGCAAAGGGGAATGAAACCAACTAACCGCAACGCTATAATTCAACTTGTAGCATGTGATCGGAAAGAGGGTTGGGTACAATGCCTTGAACATTACAAAGACAATGGAGTTTGGGACAATTACCTTCCATCTCCACCACCAAATACGAATATTATTGTACTGTGTATGTACCCTGAAATTCTCCCCCTCAGATTGTACTGCCACTATTTAATTATCATTGGAACTGTCAAGAGAGATGAAACTCTAACCTCCTTTTTTAGTCATAACGAAGAGGAAGTCGGGAAACCATGTAATACAAGACAGCCATCCTTACTTCCATGATTCACAGTGCTTACTTCATTCAGGGCTACGGTGAATAATAGGTGATTTTATCGCTCATGAGACCACAGATTTACCAGTTCTTCCTATATGGAGGGATTTCAATCTAGGCAATTTACTCAATTCCAGTTTGTTTCAATGGCAGGTCACAGGGCAGGATTCACGCTTCACTTGAGTGATACCCTACTGTGGGCTTAGAATTCTATTATCATATGGTAATCAAGCTGGGAGGTGGTATGATATCTCGCCTCAACCCATGCTGTAACAAGTAAAGATGACAGCAAGTCCTTCTTGCATCTGCAGGAAATCCCTATTTTTCCCAGTTAGTGTGTTGATGCATCACAGATAATATGGTAAGCGGAGAGATGGAGATCCCCAGCTCCGGGTAGTGAAATCCATCAATTGTCTTTCATGTGATCTGGGCGCCCGCTCTACTCGGGCAACTCCTGGAGTTGTCGAATTGATCGACTATCTGAGTGCCTGGCAGACTTTTTTTTCTTTTCTAAATTGTGGAGGAGGGAGGAATACAGTACGGTACCTTATCACTAAGGGTGTTTTAGGTACAGTATAAGTACAGACATGTGCATCAAGTTCTCGTGCATTTCCTTGAGCTGTGCCTTAAGAACAATATCATGTCTATTAATAAGAACAGGATAGCGAGAGCCTTTCAGATAACCACTTTTGGATATCCCTATCCTTAGGGACATTGTAAACCTCCATAATAACTTGTTTTACGGCACAGCTGAAAGAGAGGACAGCAGCGAAGCCTTTCCAAAGGCTAATAGGACTCAGAAGCGTGCAATGTAGTAACTTTGTGAATGTGGCAACACATTACCAGTTCCTACCGCCAAATATTTATATCACTGGATATAATCTTAGATGATGCTCTAGACAGTCCTAAAGCAGGATCTTGAAGCCGTAAACAGACTCTTGGAGCCAAGTTTGGCTCCTTGACTAGACGTTCCATATCCCCTGGGGAGACATATTTTCACCAAGTATCATATTTGAAATCTCTTTTTATTTTCTGAATCCCCAGCTCATTCTTCACAGAAAAATCGAAAAAATAAAAATTAAAGTTGTTGGAAAGCCTTAGCAGTTTGAAGTTGGTCATTTTTTAGGTTCTGAAGTTATCCAGTTAAAGCCTTTCCCCCATCATAAAAGGTCAGAACAATTCACTACTCATAATATTACTTCACACTTGGTAAAAAACGATTTCAGGGACAATTCCATACTTGCATGGCCATGTTGATGCCAGACACTTTGTATAGGTGTTGTCACCTCAGATGTCTGGCTTCAAGTCAGCTGCATGAGTAATCCCGTTGAAAAAGTAGAAGGCCACTCAGGTTTCTCGACCCATCCATCCACTGACGGTAACAGATACCAAACAAACAAGAGCACCATGCCTCTATGATAGTATAGAAAAAACAAAAAACTCTTGAGCACTCATCCCTGACCCATCAGGCTTTGCTATTTTGTGCTACACAAGTGACATCAGTATGTATAATTAGGACCATCTAGAATTGATCTGCCCCTTACTCTTAATGCAACCTTCCCCCCCACTTCCCTTTATGCAAGCACTAAATGCTTTCAACCTTTCCTGTATGACAGGAATCTTCTTTGGGTCATTCATGAGAACTAGCGGTGCACTGAGAGCCATCACTTGAGTCTGGTTGATTGTCTTACCAAGCTCTGCCTTTGCTTCTTCGATGGAGCTGATGAGTTCAGTCTTAGTTTCCCTTCTGCATGCATCGGTGTTTGCTCTAAGTTTTCATTCAGTTTCTTTTTGGGTTCAATCTTCTCTTATGACACCTGGTACGATATACTGGTTATTCTTTTACGAGAAGAGTAAAATCGCCCTACAAATAACAGTCACAGCAGGATTGGCAAGGTGAGATACAACCTTCCAGAATCGTTCTTAAATAATATCCATTGGTCAGCTAGTACTCAATTGATGGTCAAATAAAGGGGTGCTCTTACGAGTACTTTGAGTGAGCATCATTTCTGATCGGGAATTAGGGGGAGAGAATTAACAAGGGAAGGATTGATAAAGAGAAGGTGGGGGGGAAAAATAAAGGAAAGTTTGATGGCAGGGGATAGACAATTGATGCAGGAGGAAAAACGAAGGAAAGGTTGGTGGTTGGAGGATAGGAGTATGGAAAGGATTTCCCCAGAAGTCAGAGACACCCTCTAATTATAAACTGGTAGAGTACCGGTACAACATGTGTCATTTGATACCAGAACTACAAGCTGGTTCAGTTACTCCTGAGTGCTCAGACTATGCAATTGCAATACAACTGGTCTGAACTATTAACTGGAATGGACAGGGATCTATTTGGCTGGTTAACCTCAAATAACTGTTTTATAACTTTATATTAGACCATTTGTTGTATAAACATAACTGATTAAGTATCTTCGTACAAGGGTCTAAACTCTACACTAGGGCAAATGATTCCTGACAAAGCCTAGTGGTTAATGAAAAAGGAATTGAGAGATCATTTGACCTGATCTCCTTATACTTTTTTTATTACTTACTAGTCTTTGTCAGGGAGCATTTATTTCAAAATGGATATTAGAATCCTGCACAGAGATACAAGTGCCAGGGATAAAGTTTTCATACAGAACAGGGTATATTTTGCGGGTTAAACTAAATTAACAGTTCCGATACTTTATTGCTATGCCTTCTATGCAATTTGTTGAGTTAATATGTACCTGGCTCTTAGGAAACTAGAACATGGACACCTAGCTCATGGGAAGTAAAAATGACTCAACTGCAGAGTTATTTTACACCCTCCTGATTCATGTTCTCAGGAATATGAATCCTTGAGGCATTTCAGGTTTGAGGGAAATTAGAAACCAGAACATAGACACCTGACTCTTAGGAAACTATAATATAGACACCTAGCTCATGGAAAGCAAAGATAACCAAGCTGCAGAGTTATTTTACACCTTTCTGATTTATATTTTCCAGGAAAATTAATCCTTGAAGCATCTAGGTGTTTGAGGGAAATTGGAAAACCAGAATATAGACACTTCAGGAAGTGGAACATGGACACTCAGCCTATTTCTGACGTGATAGAATTGATCCCCAACGTTGAAGAAGCTCCG
>NW_003298866.1:0-69136 GCF_000151645.1 Tuber melanosporum | reverse complement strand
AAGGATCCTTGTAGAAGACTAAGTATATATGGGTAGGGAGTTTAATAGTTGGTATTGCATCCGCTTGGACATAGTAGTTCGCCACTGACATGTTCAAGATATGAAGAGTTTTTACTCCTATGGTTGCATTGTAAATGCAGTGGCTAAAATACTTCTATTGGGTTGATGTTAGCAAACCACAAGAGTAGTCTAGTTTACTATGGAGTATCTTTGATCCGACCAGTAGAGGTTAGCTAGGCAGTCTAAGGAGGTTGAGTGCTTGCGAATACAGAGTAGTGATGGAGAGCAACTGGCAGTATATGAAATCTACCTAAGTATATGCAAGTTCTCCTCTATTCTGGCAATCTACTACCTCTTCAGATTAGGACTCAATTGAGTAAAGTTGTGGCTTAATGATATTAAGTTTTACCATTTTGTTTCTTCAAATTCTACTGTTGAGACTTTGACATTTATTATATTGTTCCCATTTGCAGAAGAATTCATTTCGGTATGGTTGCAACCTTGGGATCCATCTTCCCTGAGTAAGCCCCCATTATACAAAGTGAGTCCTTAAGTGCATGAGGGATGCAGTAAGTTTATTGGTTCTTTAGATTAGAGGGGTCCCGCAGACAGATATAGTGGCTCACTTTCCTCATAGTTGGTATTTCCTCCGGAATCTGATCTGGGAAAATGTCTGACCATTCATCCAACAGATATTAGGTAGTTGCTTTACAGACTGCAGCTCAGTATTCTCCTCTTGTTGGTTTACAAGAAATCTAGTCTTTCTTATCAGGGAACTCAATAGTGTAATCGTCACATTTAATTATAGCTTTGTGGTGATTTAGAAATGGCATTCCAATCAGTGCATCATATTTAGCTAGGTTTCATACCCGCATCTCCAGAAGGAGCAGGATAACAGATCTGAATTGGATGATTACATCTAAGTCTTATGGCTTGTAGATCATGATCCCTTTACTAACATATTGGCTGGTTTGAGTTGGTTGAGGTCTCAGGTTGAGAGTCCATAGGCTGAGATGAATGTGTTGTTGATCATATCTCATCCAATTGCACTACTATCAAACAAGATCTGCCAATTTTTTCCACTGAGCAGGATAGTTCCTTCTAGGGTGGTGTGGGGTTCAAAGGTATCAGGTGTTTGGACACAGTTGTATTCCACATCAACGTATTCAATATGGATTTGCTCATATCCACTATATTGGGCATCATTGCTATCACTTTTGATGTTGTTAGCTAATACCTCTTATTTGATCACCTTTCTGTTGCCCTTTTTAGAGAGACAATTCTTTGTCATATGTTCTCTTTTTCTACATTTAAAGCATTCACCTTTTTGGCATCTGGATTCTTTAGTAGATTTTGTTTTCTTCTCAAAGGCTTGCAGTGTCTCTTGAGAGTTATTGGAGGACTTGTATTAGGGATACTGTTACGAATATAGCTTGGCGAGGAAATGGTTTTCACATGACACATGGTTATGAGTCACAGGTATGTTATTGTTTCACACATATGACTCATTCGAGTCATATGATTTGTTATGTGGGGGATTTGTGATACTTTCGCACATGGCTCAAATATGAGTTATGGGAGTACGCCTGGTGAGTATGCCTTGCGAGTGTGCCTTGCGGGTAGGCCTAGTGCATATGATTTACGTTTCGCACATGACTTCATTATGAGGTCATGGATTTCACGCATATGACTCAGTCGAGTCATATGACTTGTTTATTGCGTTATGATTGGTTTATGAGTTTTGCACATGACATCGTTATGAGGTAATGGATTTTGAGCATGTGACAATTTCGGTCACATGACTAGTTTGTTATGATTTGATTTTGCACATGTGATCACTTTGGGTCACATGACTACAGGCGGGAAGAACACTGTATAAGGAGGCCGATGTGGCTGAGGAGGATAGGTTCTTCATGCTTTGTTCTAAGTACTTTTCCTCCTTCTTGCCTGTTAGGCAGAGACAATTTGATAGACTTCAAAGTTGTTTAGGCCAATCGAGATTCATTTCTGTAGACGGAGATTGTCTAGCAAGGCTTGGACTTTGCTCGTTTCGTTTATGACTACTAGGAGCGAAGTAGCATAGGTAAAGTAGGGTAGAATCGTAAAAACAATATTATATTGTTAAGGTCTCTTCTCTGTTGCTTGATGATGTCTAAAGCTTGGGAGGCACTTTGATATTTATATTCTGCGTTTGAGTGTTCGCGGACTACATCTATTTATCATACAACTATGTACTTCTTCAATCGTAATTCGCAACGTTGAGTTTTCTTCCAAGGTGCGAACACCTGTGGACCCTGAAAACCATCACACCCTCTTCGGTAATTACAATATTTTTTCTTAGGAACGTACTGTCCCCAATAGTAATATCCTGATTAGCAGGGTCTTGAGACTTATGGCCTAGTTCTTAAGTTGAACTGAGTTGGCTCCAATTGTCTTTGCCATTGATAAAATGATCAGTTTTATCTGCGGCTATATCTGCAAAGGTGGTCGTCATTACAACCATCGTAGGTTGTCTAACTCCGATCCTTTGTAACTCCATACCCAACCGATAGATTTTCTCTAGAAGACTTTCTATTAACTCGCAGGAAGCTATTCCACCGGATTGGTAATTAATCCCTCGGTTGGCAACTCTTGGTTGCTCTCTGGGTAGTAGGTTTCAGTAACCATTATAGTATTGAGAATCATCCCATGGTTACAACATGTTCCGAAACCCAGTTGCAACACTCCGTGAAGTTCGTTGGCTTCTTTGGTAGTGTCTTTTGGAGTTCTAGACTCTTCTGGTGGATGTAAATATATTGGTCTCTAGTAGAGATCCTTTACCATTTGATACCATCTCTTGGTGCGAAATCGTCCCGTTACTTACCGCCCATACCAAAGGTGTCATGTCTTTGAAGCCAAGTAGGTCTCTGAGTAGTTGATGGAATCACTCCATTCCACTTCTCAGACCTAGCCGAAGGTCCCCTCTTATATATCCTGCGAACAGGATCCGGTTGGATGGACGGCGGCGACGTATACGGTGTTATTCTAACACCTTCAATTCTGTGGTAATATAGTCACAGGACGTAACTGAGATTGATATATATGATGACATGTGGGCCCTGTAAGGGAGCAGGAGGGGGGTGTTGGAGACCAGAGATTCCGATTCCGAGTAGGGTTACCCTACTTAGGGTGGTTCCTAGGTATCGGGTTCTGGTATTCCTAACATTGCTATCACTTCACCCCAAGCGTTTCTTTCGCACTCATGATGGGCCTTGA
The DNA here is from genome assembly GCF_000151645.1 of Tuber melanosporum. Classification (NCBI taxonomy): domain Eukaryota; kingdom Fungi; phylum Ascomycota; class Pezizomycetes; order Pezizales; family Tuberaceae; genus Tuber; species Tuber melanosporum. Next base: position 65,881 of record NW_003298866.1, on the reverse strand, counting down.
TGCCTTGGATTCTGGGGGAGATATCTGAGTTCACTCAGTAGTTACTGGGGTCTTGGGTGTTGAGGTCTGTTAGGTGTGGCATGGTGGATTACTTGTTTGCTTCTCATTTTGTCGCCTACTGGCTATCTCACGATGCTGACACGTCGAGCCATTCATTATGGTCGCTTATGAGCCTCTTTCCGTAAAATCCTTCGGCTTCCTGTCTATCGTTTACTTGCAGGTTTTGTGTTTGATTAGGGGGATTGAACATTGTGTTTGGGGGGATCATCTGTATTCTCTGAGCCAGCTCATATTTCTTGTGAGGTTTTAATGGAGTTCTTAGTTCTCACGATACAAAATGCCCTTGGGTTAGACTGATAACCTTCCCAAGTGTTAACTCATCATACCGGCCGCATCATTCCTCAGGTGGTAGGGTGGAACCTGGCCAGCCCCTCCTCGTTACGTTTTTGTTTCTATGGTCGGAATCCTACGATGTTGTTTATCACCATTCCCTTGGAGTTTTTGTCCTTGCGGCATTTATGGTAATTCAGTTAGGTGTCTCCTCCTCACCTCCATGGGGATGGCTTTGACCCTGAACAGACTTACCCCCTGTTGTGGTTTTTCATTGCTGCCTGGGGTGGCGTGGGATGATTGGCTGCCAGACACTCACATTGTCTGTGCGCTTAGGTGGTTCGGTTGTGGATTGTGGTTGGTGGCTTCACCTATTGTAAGTAGGGCCTACCTTCTGTTTGTTTGCTTCTGTTTGTTCACCCTCCCCCTCCCTGTCTCGTCTGTTGGGAGTGCCTCTTGCTTGTCGTTTGGTCTGGGTTTCCGGACCTGTGGGGCTGGCTTAGACTGGCTCTGCCTAACTCTTTCCCAACTTGGTTGGACTTTGGTTCGGCTAGGTTGGATGGTGTGGCTGGTGCCAGTGCCTTTGGGTACAAGTGCGGCATGCTTTGTGGCTCCTGGCTGTGGCTGGTGGGCCCTCCTTGGCTATTTAAGGCTGGGGGATGGGGCTCTATTGGGTGGCCAAGACAAGTGGCTGCTTGATGGGGCTAGGTATCGGCTGTCCCATGGTAGTCGGAGGGTTGATCTGTCTGAGTGACTGGGGGGGCTGGATGGGCTCTGTGGCGCCTGGTATGTGGGGCTTGGTGGGAGCTAATTGGGAGGAGAGAGGCACCTGCGAGCACCGGTTGGGCCTGCTTCAGGTTGGGCGAGGTCCAATTAAGTGTTTCCAGTCTGGCTTGGGCTGTTGGACGAAGCTGCTGAGTGCTGTAAAGCTCCCCGACAAAGCGGTTGGCTGATGGCCACCTGTGCAGATAGTGGGTTGCGACCACCGAGTTGGACTTGTTTGGATCTTGTGTGCTGGGTTTTGTGGGGTTTGTTTGGTTTCTTTGGTGTAGTTCTGGGTACAGCAGGAGGAGACAAGGCACCATGGGTGGGAGATAGGCCCCACTAACCTTTACGGTCTGTCACCACCTCTATGTATTTTCTTTATTTATAGTGTTTTTGTTTGGAGGACAGGCAGCAGGTACAGGTCCTCCTCACCGGTACATTCCTGGGAGGCAACTGGCAAAGTGGGTTCATAGTGTTGACGGCCTGGCATGTGGGTGTGAGAGGTGGACGTGTTGGTTACCTTCTCCCTACCCTTATGTCACCTGTAGGTTTAGTTTGTGTGTTTTGATTGGTTTTCTACTAGGGTAGAGGTATTACGGGATGGTATTTAGACCGGGTGGTAGTGATTTTTTGATTGTTAGATGAGGAACCTGGTCGGGTCGGTCTTTTGCTCAGCTTCGGCTACACTTAGTGCTGGTTGGCTTCATACCAGAGGGGCTATGGACTTGGACCAGGGCGGGCACTGGATAACACCACAATATCTGAATGGCAGGACATGGAAGAATGGCTAAAACTACAGAATTCATTACAAGGTCATTCTATTGGCCAGGACTGCGCGAAGATGTCAAACGATATGTCAAAAACTGCGACATATGCCGAAGGATGAAAACGGCTAAACACTCACTATATAGATTACTGAAATCGAAAGAAGTTCCCAAACGACTATGGGAAACAATTACTATGGATTTCATCACGGACCTACCGCCATTGGAAAATTGCGATAGCATCCTGGTTGTGGTGGATTGTCTGACCAAAATTAGTCATTTTATTCCAGTCAGAAAAGATATCGACACAAGGGATTTTATACAAATATTCTTCCAAGAAGTATTCCGACTTCACAGCCTCCCAAAGAATATCATTTTTCCTATCGAGGAATACTATTCATATCAGGACTATGGAAGAAAGTAACTGGAGAAATGGGGATACAAAACAGGATGTGCACAGCGTTCTACCCGCAAATGGATGGACAAAGGGAATGGGTAAATGCGATACTTGAGCAATATTTACGGGCCTACGTCAATTATCAACAAGATGATTGATACAAACTGTTATTAATGGCCAAATTTGCAAACAACAATGGAAAGCAAGAAACGATTGGCACGACACCCTTCTTCATGAATTACGGATAACATCCACAAAGTTAGACCACATATCATACAATTAATTGTTTAATACCGGTCAAAACAGATATGGGAAAACTACACGAAACATTACAATACGAAATGAGTCAAGTACAGCAACGACAAAAAGAACAATACAATAAACACTAAAGATCGGATCCGAATATACAACCAGGAGATATGGTATGGCTAATACCACGCAATATCCATACGACGCGACCATCAAAGAAATTGGACTACAAGAAAATCAGACCATTCAGGATACTGGAAAGAGTGGGCAGCCAAGCTTATAAACTCGACCTTCCACCCTCAATGCGAATACACAACACATTCCACATCTCACTCCTTGAATTACATAACGACAACAAGTTTCCCTCACAAACAATTATTCCTCTTCCTCTGATCGAACTCAACGGAGAACCAGAATACGAGCTCGACGAAATAGTCAATGCTCACTTCTTTCACGGTCACCTCCAATACCGAGCCAAGTAGATAGGATATTCGCCCGAACATGATAAAACTTGGTATTTCGCACACAACTTCGAACACGCACAAGATGCCATCTCAACCTTCCACCAGCGATACCCAGGCAAGCCTGGCCCAGGTAACGATCACGTTCAGCCAAGACAAAGGTGAGGGAAAGGCTCCAGCTCCAATACAATAACATGAGGACTGGGGTGATAGCCCCCGCCAAACCACACCGACCAGCCCGGAATACTCATTTATGGGGCCGACCGATGAAGAACTCAGAGAGAGGGAAAAACAAGTACAGCATAACGTCATATCATGGACGGTATGCTATGATGACGGTTGCCAAATACATTTTGGCGACAAAGAAGGCTCGGGATGGTTCCTGAGGGAATGTCGAAAGCATGGTCCACACCTGGACCACGTCCTGAAGCATTGGCAACAATGTTTCAGAAATGGGTGCAGGATGCACAGGGCACAGAAAATCTCTGCGGGATACTACCTGCAGAAGGATGAAAGCAGGAAAGAGTTGGAAGGAGAAGATGCCAGGAAGGCATGGGCCATGAAGATGCGGTTCATGGAGGGAGGGGCTCAAAATTCCTCAGCAGACATAGAACTGGACGTCATGAGCCTACATAGGCAAATCTAGGGACTCCGAGAACAACTTGGCCAGGCCGAGGCCACAATTTCGGCAAACGACAAAATGATTGCAGAGCTAAGACAGCTGAACGATAATTAGTGCCACACGATCGAAATGGCAAATCTGACCCTAGAATTGGTAAGGGTCAGATAGAGGACAGCAGAAGAAAAATTCCATAAGCTGAGAAGGACCATGCACTTGGCAGGACGGGAACTATTGAAACTGGGAGAAAAAGCCTGATAGGACTCAGGCTTAGGGGGAGAGGAGCTAATGTCACGAATATGGCTTGGCGAGGAAATGATTTTCACATGACACATGGTTATGAGTCACAGGTATGTTATTGTTTCACACATATGACTCATTCGAGTCGTATGATTTGTTATTTGGGGGATTTGTGATGCTTTCGCACATAGCTCAAATATGAGTCATGGGAGTACGCCTGGTGAGTATGCCTTGCGAGTGTGCCTTGCGGGTAGGCCTAGCGTAAATGATTTATGTTTCGCACATGACCTCGTTATGAGGTCATGGATTTCACGCATATGACTCAGTCGAGTCATATGACGTGTTTATTGCTTTATGATTGGTTTATGAGTTTTGCACATGACCTTGTTATGAGGTTATGGGTTTTGAGCATGTGACAATTTCGGTCACATGACTAGTTTATTATGATTTTATTTCACACATGTGACCACTTTGGGTCACATAACTACAGGCGGGAAGAACACTATATAAGGAGGCCAATGCAGCCGAGGAAGATAGGTTCTTCACGCTTTGTTCTAAGTACTTTTCCTACTTATTACTTTAATGAATATAAAACACCTTTATGATCTTTATCTTTATTGCAGCATTATTATTACGTCAAGAAAAGTTCTTTATGAAGAAGAGTTAGAGAATGCTTACGATAGGCGTTTCTAATAGAAGACTGAGGTCTTGTACTATCGGTAACATAGGCAGAGGCCTAACGCTATCCTAAGACGAAGAAAGAAGAAGAAAAGAGAAGAGAAGTATCGTTCCCCATCGCTAAGAACTAACAATCCAAGGAGGGATCGTTACAGATACTTATTATTACTAGATGATGTCAGAGATTTGTATGTCTTAGTTTTGTGGAGTATGGCATGCTTTATAATGGGGACTCCCTCACGAAAGATGGATCCTAAGATTACGACTACATCGAAATATATTCTTCTGCAAAAGTGAACAAATATAATAAATATCAAAGTCTCAACAGTAGAGTCTGAAGAAACAAAATGGTAAAACTTAATATCATTATATCAGAGCTTTACTTAATTAAATCCTGATCTGAAGAGTGAGTTAATTGCCAGAGTAGAGGAGAACTCACATATACTTAAGTAGATTTCATATACCGTCAGTTGCTCTCCATCACTACTCTGTATTCGTCAGCACCTAACTCCCTGGAGCTGTCTAGCTAACCTCCATGGGTCAGACTAAAGATCCTCCATAGTGAACTAGACTACTCTTGTGGTTTGCTAACATCCACCTGATAGAAGTATTTTAGCCGGTACATTTACAATGCAACCATAGGAGTAAAAACTCTTCATATTCTAGACATGTTAGTGGCGAACTGCCATCCCCAAGTGTATGCGATACCAACTATGGAACTCTCTACCTATATATACTTAGTCTTCCACAAGTTTCTGCAGCCCCTGAACATCTATCTGGTTCTACTTTATTCCCTAACATTCTAGATGATGGCCACCTAGCTCCCTCGATAGACCCCTTCAGAGGTTGACTACCAAGAAGCGCTACCCACAGTCATCCCTCCTAGAAGTAGCTCTTATTGTGACCTCAGACTAGTGTCTCAGAGTCCTTAATGATTCTCCAATACTATTATACTTTCGGGGTAACGGACTTTAAGTACTTCACCTACTGGCCTCCGGTAACCTTACATACTTCCTCTAACTTCAAAGTAGTATTACTCCATCGACTCAGGTCTGTTTTACATGAAACCACCTTGAGACCATTTTCCAGGTTCACCTCTACCCCCTTATATATCCTGCTGACAGCATCTGATTGGACAGATGGCAGGAACATATATAGTGTTACAGGAGTATCTCCAACTGTGGATATTTACTAGGCTTACAGCAATTCTCCAAGCTATAGCCCATGACGCCACGAACTTATAACAGGGCCGAAGAGGGGTGTTAGCCAGCACACCTCCAAGTTACAGCTTATTCAGACCTCAACTGGTTGTGTGGGAGTGATCCGCACAACCTGAAATTCAAATACCCTATGTAGTTTCGCGTGACAGTCTAGTAACTTCCCCCGAAGTCCTGCATAACAAGTTACTTTCAAGGTAGAGTAACTTACCTCCATCACAGGATATCCCATGGCCTACGGCAGGGTAACTTAAGTCTGAAGATAGGGTAACAGTACTCTGAGTTACCCTACAGTGTAAGATAACTCTACCCAGACTAACCATCGAGCAATTCTGGGTAACTCTCAAATTGACTACTTGGGTTACCCTACAGAGTAGGGTAACCACTACTCCTTACTAGTACCAATATACTTCTTAGTATGGTATAGCATGTCCAACCAATGTATCTAACCAATGGTACCTCTAGCCGGTAGACTCTAGTCTACTGCCATTCCTACCACAGTAGTCTCTTGACACCAGTATGGATATAGGTTTGGTCAACGGTAATAGTGCTCTGTAGAGTCTCATTACAAATTGGATATTCATTATCCCAGGATCTCTTAGTCCTAGCCCAGTTAGATATCGTGTAGTTGTAGATTTGGTGTAGTAATAGTTTTTCTAATAGGCTGAGTGTCCATGTTCCAGTTTCCAAAGTGTCTATGTTCTGGTTTTCCAATTTCCCTCAAACACCTAGATGCTTCAGGGATTAATTTTCCCAGAAACTCTAAATTGGGAAGGTATAAAATAACTGAGTTGAGTGTCTATTTTTTAATTTATGAAGTGCCAGGTGTTTATGTTCTGGTTTTCTAATTTCCCTCAAATACCAAAATACTTCAAGGATTTATTTTCCTAGAAATTTTAAATTGGGATGATATGAAATAACTATAGCTGCGCTTTCATAGACCGGGTGTCTATGTTCTGGTTTCCACTTCCCCCAAGTACAGAAATGCTTCAAAGAGTTACAAGTATGTTCCTGCAGCTGGACTATCTTTTCCGAGCTTAGTGTTTGTGTTCCAATTTCCTATGTGCTAGGTTGTATGTTCTGGTTTCTAATTTCCCTCAAACCCAAAATACATCAATGATTCATGTTCTCAAGAACCTGAATCAGGAAGGTATAAAATAACTGTGCAGCTTAATCATCATTGCTTCCCATGAGCTAGGTGTCCATATTATAGTTTCCTAAAAGTCAGGTATCTATGTTCTGGTTTCTAATTTCCCTCAAACCTGAAATGCCTCAAGGATTCATATTTCCGAGAACCTGAATCAGGAAGGTGTAAAATAACACCGCAGCTGGGTCATCTTTACTTCCCATGAGCTAGGTGTCCATGTTCTAGTTTCTCAAGAGCCAGGTACGTATTAACAGAACAAATTGAGTACAAGGTATAGGGATAAAGTATCCTAACTGTGAATTTAGGTTAACCCATAAAATAAACCCTGTTCTCTATGAAAACTTTATCCCTGACAATTGTATTTCCAAGCAGAGTTCTAATCTCCATTTTGAAACAAATGCTGTTGAACAAAGCCTAGTAAGCAATAAAAAAAGTATAGGGAGATTGGGTCATACGATCTCCCTATTCCTTTTTTGTTGAACACTAGGCTTTGTTAGGGATTGTCTGCCCTGGTACAGAGTTTAGACCCTTGTATGAAGATACTTAATCAGTTGTGTTAATACAATACATGGTCTGATATAAAGTTATAAAACAGTTATTTGAGATTAACCAGCCAAATAGATCCCTGTCTATTCCAGTTAATAGTTCAGACCCATTGTATCGTAATTGCATAGTCTGGGCACTAAGGAGTAACTGAACCAGTGTGTAGTTCTGGTACCATGTGACACGTGTTGTACCAGTACTCCACCAGTTTATAATTGGGGGGTGTCTCTAACTTGCAGGGAAATCCTTCCCACACTCCTATTCTCCATCCACTAATTTTTCCTTCATTTTTCCTCCTGCATCAATTTTCCATCCCCTACTATCAAATTTTTTTTTGTTTTTCCCCATCTTCTCTTCATCAATCCTCTCCTTATTAATTCTCCCCTCCTAATTTCCAATCAGAAACAATGTACTCAAACTACATATAAGAGAATTCCTTTATTTGACCCTCAATTGATTGCTGGCTGACCAATGGATATTATTTAAGAACAATTCTGGAAGGTTGCATCTCACATTGCCAATCCTGTCGTAACTGATATTCTTAGGGCATTTTTACTCTTCTCGCAAAAGAACAACCAGTATGTCATGCCAGGTGTCATAAGAGAAGATTGAACCTGAAAAGAAACTGAATGAAAGCTTAAGGCATACACCAATGTATACATGAGGGAAACTAAGACTGAATTCAGCAGCTGCATTGAAGAACTCAGCAGCTGCATTCAAGAAGTAAAGGCAGAGCTTGGTAAGGCAATTAACCAGACTCAAGTGATGGCTCTCAGTGCACCTATTTGGCGGTGACAATCTTGTAGAAGCCAGAATTGTCTAGGCCAATCAAGATTCATTTCTGCAAATGGAGATTTTCTAGGAGGGTTCAAATTCACTTTTTTTGTTTATGACTACTAAGTGCAAAGTACATTCCATAATGTAAGATAGAATCGTAAAAACAATATTATATTGTTAAGGTCTCTTCCCTGTTGCTTGATGATGTCTAAAGCTTGGGAGGCACTTTGATATTTATATTCCGCATCTGAGTATTTGTGGACTACATCTATTTATCATACAACTTTGTACCTCCATGATTATATTTTGAAATATCAGGTATTCTTGAAAGGTATGAACACTAGGAGACCCTGAAAACTACTATATCCTCTTTGGTAATTACGATATAACTAACTTGGAACTATACTGTTTCCAATAATAGTTATCTAATCTTTAGAGTCTTTAGACTTGTAGCCTAGTTCTCAATTTGAACTGAGTTGGTCCCAATTGTCTCCATCATTGATGAAATGATCAGTTTCATCTGCGAGTTGCATCTGCAAAGGTAGTCGTAATTGTAACCTTTTTTCAGGTCATCTGACTTTAAACCTACATAACTCCTTACTCAACCAATAGATATTTTCCATGGGACTTCCTACTAATTCGCAGAAAGCTATTCCACCGGATTGACAAACATTTCCTGGGTTGACAACCCTTGGTTGCTCTGGATAACAGGATTTCAATCACTGTTATAGTATGAGAGGTTATCCTTGTAGTTACAACGTGTTCTGAAACCTAGTTGCAACACTCCGTGAAGTCTAACAACTTCTATGGTAGTGTTCTTCAGAGTTCTAGCCTCTTTCAGATATTTCAGGGTAGATGTGAAAGTATTGGTCTCTTGCTAAGATTCTTTACCATTCAATACCATCTCTTTGTACGAAAATGTCCCATCACATACAGACTACACCACAGGTATTACATCTTTAAAGCCTAGTAACCTTTTAAGTAGTTGACAGACTTACTCCATTCTACTTCTCAGACCTAGCCGAAGATCCCTTCTCATACATCCCATAAACAGGTTCTGGTCGGACTGATGGTGGCGATGTATACTGTATTATTCTGACACCTTTGATTCTGTGGTATTATAGTTACAGGACGCAACTGAGATTGATATATATGATGATGTGCGGGCCCTGTATGGGGGCCAGAGGGGGGTGTTGGAGACTAGAGATTCTGATTCTGAGTGAGGTTATCTTACTTAGAGTATTTCCTAGATATTGGATCATGGTATTCCTGACAGCATCGCTTGTTTTCATGATCGATCCAAAGAAGATTCCTTTCATGCAGGAATGGTTGAAAGTGTTTGGTGCTTGCATAAAGAGAGGTGGGGGAGAAGGCTGCATTAAGAGTAAGGAGTAGGTCAATTCTCGACAGTTCTAATTATGCATACTAAGGTCACTTGTATAGCATAAAATAGCAAAGCCTGATGGGTCAGGGATGAGTACTCAAGAGTTTTTTTCATTTCTTTCAAGACTATCATAGAGGTGTGGTGCTCTTGTTCGTTTGGTATCTGTCGCCGTAAGTAGATAGATGGGTTGAGATACCTGAGTGGCCTTCTAGTTTTTAAACAGGATTACTTGTATGGCTGAGTTGAAGCTGGACATCTGAGGTGACAACATCTGTACAAAGTATCCAGCTTCAACACGGCCATTCAAGTATGGAATTGTCCCTGAAATGGTTTTTTGCCAAGTGTGAAGTAATACAACGAGTAGTGAATTGTTCTGACCTTTTATGATGGGGGAAAGGCTTTAACTGGATAACTTCCCAACCCGAAAAATGATCAACTTCAAACTGCTAAGGCTTCCCAACATCCTTTATTTTTGTTCTTTCAATTTTTCTGTGAAGAATGAGCTGGGGATTCAGAAAATAGAAAGAGATTTCAAATATGATACTTGGTGAAAATATGTCTCCCCAGGGGGTATGGAACATCTGGTTATGGAGCCAGACCTGGCTCCAAGAGTCTGTTTATGGCTTCAAGATGGTGCTTTGTAGCTGTTCAGAGTATCATCTAAGATTATATCGAGTGATCTAAATATTTAGTAGTAGGAACTTGTAATATGCTGCCGCATTCGTAAAGTTACTACATTGTATGCTTCTGAGTCCTGTTAGCCTTTAGAAAGTCTTCGCTGCTGTCCTCTCTTTCAGCTGTACAGTAAAACAAGTTATGATTGAGGTTTACAATGTGTCTAAGGATAGGGATATCGGAAAGCAGTTAACTGAAAGGCCCTCACTGTCCTGTTGTTTTCAATAGGCATGTTATTGCTCTTGAGGCACAGCTTAAGGAAGGGTATGAGAACTTGACGCACTAGGCTGTACTTGTACTGTGCCTAAAACACCCTTAGTGATAAGGTACCATACTGTATTCCTCCCTCCTCCACAATTGAGAAAAGAAAAAAAAGTCTGCCAGAGGCTCAGATAGTCAATCAATTCACCAACCCCTGGAGTTACCCGAGTAGAGCGGGTGCCCAGATCACAGGAAAGACAATTGATGGATTTCACTACCTGGAGCTGGAGATCTCCATCTCTCCGATAACCATATTTCCGGTGATGCATCCACAAGCTCACTGGGAAAAATAGTGATTTCCCGCAGATGCAAGAAGGACTTGCTGTCATCTTTGCTTGTTACAGTATGAGTTGACGCGAGATATCATACCGCCTCCTAGCTTGATTACCATATGATAATAGAATTCCAAGTCGATGGCGGGGTATCACTCAAGTGAGGCATGAACCCTGCCCTATGACCTGCCATTGAAACAAACTAGAATTGAGCAAATTGCCTGCATTGAAATCTCCCCAGATAGGACGAGCTGGTAAATCTGTGATCTCATGAGTGATGTAATCACCTATTATCTACCAATATCCTCAAACTATGACTAAAAAAGGGGGTTGGAGTTTTATCTCTCTTGACAGTTCCATGATAATTAAATAGTAGCAGTGCAATCTGTAGGGGAGAATTTCAGGGTGTGTTCACAGCACAATGATATTCGTATTTGGTGGCGGAGATGGAAGGTAATCGTCTCGAACTCCATTGTCTCTAGAATGTTCAAGCCATGTGCCTAATTCTTTTTCAGATCAGACGCTACAAGTTGAATTATAGCATTATGGTTATTTGATTTTGTTCTCCTTTTCCACTGCGTGGGGTCAGATAGAAACTTTGTTTATAATAATCATCGGCTAGAAGGGACAGACCTCCTTAATGGACGATCGCGCTTGATAATAATGTACCAGTACTGTAGGTGAAAGGTTAAACAGTTGTTGTAAAAAGAAAGGTAGTAGTGCGGTTCTTGAAACCCGTGTGGCTCATCTGAGATGACTGAACGAGTCCAAGTGGAAAGACATGACAGAATTAGTGCCAATTGGGATTGTACTTGTACTTGGTATAGGGCAAGGGCAAAAATAGAAAATAAACAAGGTTTTTGAACTTCTAATCTCAATAGCTCACCAGGATGTTAATTTCGAAAAGTGGGGTCACAAGGTGCCAGAGGCTTTGAAATATAATACATTGTACAGTCCTTGGACACTACTTGTCAATAGTTGTCCGTTACATGACACCTTGTCATGACCCGGCAAAATCACTCCAAAATGGTAGGAGAAAACTGGAAACTAAAATGGACAATTCGGGTTCACTGTATCACTCTCCTCATGGATTCCCATCAAATTACATATTATTCAAGTAGCCGGGAATCCCGGGATCAATATTTCACTGCTCGTGCCATTGATGGATCTGGCGATCTCCTGATACCGGCATGGAGTCATCTGTGTGGAAGAACTTGGAAATACAGTTTAAGCACCTAGAATTTATATGGCAACTCATATAAAATGGTATTTATTTCCAAAATTTGAAATTTCAGAAGTTCATACAGAATCCTCTACTCTTGAGGTGGTATTCAGCCTTACAGAGGCTTAGTTTTTTTCTTTTCTCTTTCTTTTTGCTCAGTACGCGAGCTCGCTTGAGCTGAGAGTATCATAGCCTTTAGGGTAAGAGGATTCTCACAGGAATTTCCCACGTGGCGTCATTTTACAGACTATTCCTACTTGTTCAAGGGAATTACAGCATTATAACTGCCAAGAAGGACTACTTTTTGAAGGGTCCAGAGCAACACTTTATTTTGACCTCACTGCTTTATGATTATGAAGTCGAGTGATTATGCATGATCCGAATTCTCGAGAAATTTCTGGACCTCGAGCAATTGAAGTGGGTGGGTATGGAGGGTGAGGACCTTCATCAGCTAGCTTCAACCTTCAACTGAGCTGCCATGTGCTCAATAAGTATGCTGATAGCGCATCAAGTCAAATGTTTAGTAGTATGAAATTCATTTATTTTGTTCTATTATTTACTGGTATAGATGCGGAAGTAAAACACTAGTATCAAGGGAATTATAGGTATTGGGAAGGATTTATGTCTGGCTCAGGGTAGGAGTGTGTATCCCGGGAAGTATTTTCTTTAGCCTCATTACAGTCTTTATCTATATAATAATATTATTATAATACAGTATATTGCAAGCAGGTGGCATAGTCCCTTGTATTGTTCCTAATGCCGGTAAGGTGTGGTAGGCCTACTCTGGAGCGGAATGACCATGGCTTTCCACATGAGCAGTACCTTAATATTAACTTGGACTCAATCCACAATTTTGTCAAGTCTAGTGAGGCTCCAATGCCAATATTTGTATCATATTGTTATACTCATCTGTGTCCTCTTTTGCCTCAAGGCTAAGCCAAGCATAAATTTAGTGAAACTCATGTTAGAAGTATTTATGCTTGACTAACAGAGGAGCATGAAGGAGAAAATGCTCAGCATTTAGGTAAGCTTAGGTTGTGCATCTTAGCGGGTATAGTATTTTGGTTTACAAGTACGACCCCTCTACGGTCTCTTCTCAAACACCCTACTTGGCTATCCTTTCGCCTTCAAGTGGAGTTGTTAAACTTTAAATTTAAGCCTTGACTACTGTATCAATAGAGCAATCCCCCAATGCCATAAATAAATTTCGTCAATTCCAAAGGAGCTTTACATGTGCTTCGAGACTGGCTGTGAAAGTTTCCTGCCTGATTGGTGCGCAGTACTTGTAACCGAGGCATAGTTTGGTCATTAGTATTTGTTGCCGAATTTAATTTCAGTCTGGTGAAAGGAACTAGTTTAGTGGTAACCATGAGACTAGTGGAATTTGCTTTGTTCAAGCTCATGAGGAGGTGTAGTGCGGAGAGTGCAGTTATCTTTCCATTCGTCATCGATATCTTCTCCTCGTTTTGTTCTAGCAGCTCTGTACATAGTATAAGAGAAAGAAGCGGAGGGAGGAGCAGTACTGGCTATAGCCAACATTGGTTCTTGTTCATAGGAGGTGTCATTAGGGCTATTCTTACTTTGTCTTATATGGTTATATACAAGAGAAAGGTCTGGGAGTACTTGGTTTTCATAAATGAGGAAGAGCACATCAGCTAAATATTTGGTTCTTCCAGGAGTGTAGATAATTTTTGCATTGTATTTGCTGATTTCTCCTATCAATTGTATTCTTCTCCATCTTGAGATCTTTTCAGTTTTCAGATTAGTGAGGGGTTGGTGGTCGGTGTCAATGACGAAGGTATTGTCCATCAAGTTACGGTTGAAGTTAGCAAGAGCATTGATCACTGCAAGTGCTTCCTTGTCTATTATTCTATAGTTTATCTGTGAATTAGTGAACTTTCTGCTGTGCAATGCTGTCAGTCTTGCTATTTCATGTAAAGGTCATTGACCAACCCATGCTCCAACTCTAATATCCAATACATCAGTAATTAACCAGAATGGTTCTGGTTTGCTGTGGTCAATAGGCCGAATAACATTGGCATTCTTGATTAAGTCCTTAATGTTGGTGAAAGCTGGTCATGAGTGTAGGTCTAAATGAATTCTACATTGCCTGTAAGGTCCATGAGTAGTGCAGTCACAGTGGTATGGTATGTTTGGAATTGGGAGATGGAATTGACAAGTCATAGGAACCGCATAAGTTCCTTCTGATTTTGGGGTGTTGTCCATTCTATTAAACCGAATATCTTTCCAGAGGCAGCATGTATTCCTTCATCATCTATTATATGTCCCAGGATTTCAAGCCTATCAGTAAACAGAGTCGATTTGTTCCTGCTAGTATAGAATTTGGCTTCTCTTAACTTGGTACACACTAAACCTTTATGGTATGCATGTTCTGTTTTGGAGTCTGAGAAGATAAGAATGTTATAGATATATACCTATATAAAATGATGGAAGTATTCACTCAGCAGAGTTTCCATAATTCACAAGAAGGTATTGGGCGCATTCATGTCACCTTGTAACATAACTCAGCTAATAATACTTCTGAAGGATGTTTTGAAACTGTTAGGACATTCGCTTTCTGGGTCTAACCTTGTCTGGAAATAGGTATCACTTAGGTCAATCTTGCTTCGGAATCTAGCCCATCCTACTGTATTCAGCATTTAGATATGATTTGGGATAGGAGAGCTGTTCATAACCGTGTTTTCATTTCGTAGTTTGAGGTCAACCAGGGGGTAGATTCTTTTGCTGTCTGCTTTTAGTTGGATAAACATTGGTACGGCACCTAGTACTTCTGCTCTGTAGATGACTCCTCTTCTCTGTTGCTGTTTTACCCAGTCAGGCAGTTGATTTTTATATGCATCAGGGATAGAGTAAGTTGGTTGGTTATTTAGATTAAAGGGGTTCCGTAGGTGGATGTGGTGGTTCACTTCCTCCATAGGTAGTAGTTCTTCTAGGATCTGGTTAGGGAAAACATCAGAGTATTCGTCCAATAGGCGTTAGGCAGTTACTTCACAGACTGTGGCTTGATAATCTCTGCTATTTAGTTTGTCTGAGAATCTGACCTTCTGATCTGAGACTTTGATAGTAGATTCTCCATATCTGATTATAGCCTTATAGCAGTTTAGGAATGACATCCTAATCCAGGCATCATATTTAGCTAGGTTTCCTACCAGCATCTCTTGGGAGGGTAAGGTAGCAGAACCAAGTCAGATAATTGCGCTACAAGTCTTATAGCTTATGGATCATGATCCTTTCACTGCCATATTAACTGGTATGAGCTAGTTCAGATCTTGGGTTGGGAGTCTATGGATGGAGACAAAGGCATTACTAATCATGTCTTTTCTAATTATGCCAGTATCGAACAAAACTTGAGCCTTTTGTCGATTGATTAGAATAGTACCTTCAAAGGTGGTGTGGGGTTTGAAGGTAGCCGGTGGTCAGACACTATCACATTTCACATCAATATATCTAATGTGGATTTCCTCATACTCACTAGATTAGGTATCATTACTATCGCTTTTGATGTTATTGGCACATACTTCTTGTTTGATAGCTTTTTCTTCTTCCTTCTTGGTAGGGCAATTCTTTGCCATGTGTCCAGTCTTTCCACATTCAAAACATTCACCCTTCTGGTATCTTGATTCTCTAGTGGACTTTGTTTTCTTCTTGAAAACTCAGGTTATTTCTTCTTTGGAGATGGTAGAGGGCTTGAGTCGAGATTGTCTATTACTATAGGAGGATGACTGAGTTTTGTATGCATTAGTTTTGTGAAGTATAGCATCATTTCATTCAGCCATTTTGATTATTATTCCCATGTTATTGTTATCTTCTTCAAGTGGCTCCACTTCTCATTGAAGGGTAGGGTATATGACATCATAGAATAGTCGCTTCAGAATATAACTAGAGATACTTCCTGTCTTCATTTGGTCTCTATATATCGAGATCTGTAGTTACATCCATGATTCTTTTGACATGCATTCCATTTACTTGCTGAAGCTTATTGAATTTCCTATATAATAGATTATTTGTAATAGAGGACTGGAAATAATCTTTGAGATATTCAAGTACTATTGTTACTCTTAGCTTTGTGTTTCCACTATATTCCTTATAGTATTGGTGGTAAGCTTCCATTACCTTTCCTTCAAAGAATCCTCCTATGGATAGTCCTGATGTAGGCTTTTCCACATCTACTTTCTTCAGTAGGAGATAGTGTGCAAGTGATATTGCCTATTGATCAAAGGCTTCTGGTTTGAGGTCTTTCCCTTCTCCTGTGAACTGGGATGGTAGGTAGAGCTTGAGTCCAGGTATGTCAGGTAATTTGAGGTCTTCTTCTGCTTTTAGTCTTGCCCTTGATTTTCTACCTCCTAAAGGTCCTTCTCCTGTACTAGTTATGTCTGATTTGCTACTAGATACAGAGTCATTGGAGGGTTCGAGGATAGGTTTCTTTATTGGCGTAGGGGGGAGATCTTCTGAAGGTTGTGGGACTTTCATGTTTGTGGGTTCTTCAGGCTCCTTAGTAGAGCATTAGAGTTTTTTCTTTCCTGAAAGGTCCTTCCACGAGATCTGTTTCCCACTCCTGGTTGTTAAGGACTCTATATTGGCATTGAGATGAAGCTGAATGTGCTGTGATTCTTCCACTACTCTCTGCTAGTGTTCTGAGATGGATATCGATACGTTGATCAAGCCTAAATGTGGTGACAGGTTCTTAACCTCTTGCTCAGGTTAAAAAAAAGTAACATGTTCGCAAGGAGCTGGTCATGTTATCTGTGATAGGTATGATAGTTGGAAGGTGGCCTACTCTACCAGAGAGGAGGTAAGAGCTGAAAACTAAAGAAGGCTTTAAGGGTGTACTGAGGAAACAAAGAAGTAACCATTCAACTAAGTATATTGAAATACTGTCTGGTGAAGTCTGCCTTTTCCATCGTGGAATCAGGCAGTCTTTAAATACATAAATCTGTTCATGTCTAGCATGAATGAAACTAATCAAAGGTATCAAGCGATACACTTTAGTAAAACTATTTAAGTATCAAAGCAATGCTTAAAACAAAATATATAACAAAACTAAGTGTCATGAATGTAGCCTGGCATGGAAATGGTTTTCACATCACTCATGATTATGAGTCATGGGATGTGTGCCTGGCAAGTGTATCTTGCAAGTATACCTTGCAAATATATATTGAGCGTATGCCTTGTGGGTATGCCTTGTAAATATGATATATATTTCACATATGATCTCATCATAAGGTCATGGGTTTTGTGTATGTGACCACTTTGGGTCATATGACTTGTTTATTGTATTATGATTGGTTTAGGAGTTTTTGTACATGACCTTGCTATAATGTCATGGGTTTTACACATGTGACCACTTTGATCATATGACTAGTTTGTTATGATTTAGTTTTGTGCATGTGACTACTTTGGGTCACATAACTTGGAGCAGGAAGTGTACTATATATAGAGGCTGGTATGGCCAAGGAGGACAGGCTCTTCATACTTAGTTCTAAGTACTTTTCCTACTTATTACTTTAATGAATATAAACTACCTTTACACTCTTTACCATTATCATGACCTTTATTACTATTCCAACAAGAATAATTCTATGTGCAGTAGAGTTAGAAAAAGCTTACGATTAGTGTTCCTGATAGAAGACAGAGGTCTTGTACTATCAGAAATGTAGGCATAGGCCTAGTGCTATCAAAAGGCTAAGAAGAAAAAGAAGAAAAAGAGAAGTATTGTTCTCCATTACCAAGAACTAACCATCCAATATGGGATCATTACAATACAAAGCGTCAGCTAGAGCGACATCAAACAATACAAGATGGCTTCCTTTAACTCAGACAGGGAAGGAGATATCGACATCAATAATCAAAACCTCAATCAAGGAGGATTTAGTGACACCCTAGATTATGTTTCAACTGAGCCCTCAAGTACACAAGTCAAGTAACTCCAGAAAATTGATCACCAGTCGATAGCTCTCCTACAGCAACCTCACGACCAGAGAGAATGTCAGGATTAGTAGTACCTGTACCACCATTTCTGGCCGCTCTGGCACTAGGTAACAATATACCTGGAATGACTGAAAACCAGTTTCAGGCATTTCTTGCAGGAACACGAAATACAAAACAAAGAAATTTCCAACAACCAGAAGCTAAAGAACCCGACACATACCAAGGAGCTGAAGATAAGCTACGAATATTCTTAGCACAATGCAAAGCATACTTTGCAGTCAAGAGATATGGAGAACACCACGATGAGATCAAGATTCCCATTGTAGAATCTCTATTTGGAGGACTTACTAGACAATGGATCTTGCTCTTCTAAGATAGATGGAAACAAAGAGAAGGGATCATATATGCAGAGTTCAAGGCAACCCTCTTCGAACAGTTTGGTGATCCTAATGCTAAGGAGTCAGCGAGATGGAAGTTGGAAAAACTCTAACAAGGAAAATAGACATTTGCAGCATACTGCAATGAATGCTGGCTATTTGAATATGAGGTAGAATTTGATGATGCCACTATTCACACCATCCTGTTAAGAAACCGTAGTGAAAAACTACAAGCAACATGGGGAATTTCCAACTTGTGTTATACAATCTCAGACCTATTTGCAAGATGGGTGATCGATAAGGAGAGCAAACTGAACATGGTTCGAAACAACTCAGAAAGCACCATAGCTCACAGGATAGTCGAATCACCCAGGGTCGTGAATGGAACTTTCAGACCACAAGCAACTTGAAGCAAAAGTAGAGCGTTACTACCAGTCGAACCAATAGAATTAGACAAATCAAAAGCAGGAGCAGCTCTAAATCTATCCAAGGAAGAATATGCTGGAAGAATGAATGTGAAACTCTACTTTAGGTACGTGAAAGCAGGATATAGGATAAGGGAATACTGAAGCCAATCTGACAACGGATACCAATAGACAAAAACAGCTAGAAACAATCGCTTTAAGTTCTAGAAAAAGAGCAATATCCGTGAGATGATTGCTGAAGACCTATTGGTAGCAAAAAGCGAGGGTTCCCAGTAAATAGTAGTCTGGGGAACCCAAGAAGAGGACCTGGAAAACCCATTAAGTTAGCAAACTACTATACAGCACTACAAATGTAATAAGGAGAAGAAGACGGAGACCATGTAACAATTAAGATAAAGATATTCAATAAAAAGCATGAAGAAACAACGATATATGCAATGCTCGACTCAGGGGCTACTATTAGGCAGAGACAACCTGATACACTTCCAAGGTGTCTAGGCCAATTAAAATTCATTGCTGTAGATGGAGATTGTCTAGGATAGCTTGAATTCACTTGTTTTGTTTATAACTACTAAGAGTAAAGTAAAATTGGTAAAATAAGATAGAATTGTAAAAACAATATTATATTGTTAAGATCTCTTCTCCGTTGCTTGATGATATCTAAAGTTTGGGAGGCACTTCAATATTTATATTCCATGTCTGAGTGTTCGCAGACTACATCTATTTATTATACAATAATGTATTTCCCTAATTATAACCTGCAACGTCGGGTATTTTTCAAAGGTACGAACACCTAGAGACCCTAAAAATCACCACACCCTCTTCGGTAATTGCAATAGAGTTAACTGGGAATTATGCCATTCCGAATAGTAATTTTCTTATTGTCAAAGTCTTTAGACTGATGGCCTAGTTCTCAAGTCAAACTGAGTTAGTCCCAATTGTCACTGTTATTAATGAAATGATCAGTTTTATCTGCGGATTGTATCTGCAATGGTAGTCGTAGTCATAACTTTCCTAGATCGACTGACTTTGAACCTTCATAACTCCTTACTCAACTGATAGCTATCCTCTAGAAGACTTTCTACTAATTCGCAGGAAGCTATTCCACTGGACTGACAGTAAATCGCTTGGTCAACAATCCTTGGTTACTTTCGCCAACAGGATTTCAATTATTATTCTAGTATTGGGAATTATTCCTGCAGCTATAACGAGTTTTGAAACCTGGTTGTAATACTCTGTGAAGTCCATTGGCTTCTAAAGTAGTGTCTCTTGGAGTTCTAAACTCTTCTAGTTATTGTAGGATGGGTGCGAATATATTAGTCTCTCATTGAAATCCTTTATAATTCGATACCATCTTATTGTGTGAAGAGGTCCTGTAACCTATGGTACATGCCAAAGGCATCTCATCCTTGAAGCCTAGTAACTGTAATGATCCCTTTCTAGATAGTTAGTTCTTGGTGACGGAGAACGATACTTGTCTTTCTGTCTTCTTCTTTCCTTGTCTTACGATAGCTCTAGGCCTCTGCCTACATTACCAATAGTACAAGACCTTTGTCTTCTATTAGGAACGCCTATCGTAAGCTTTCTCTAACTCGTCTTCTTGAAGGACTTTTCTTGGCATAACAATAACTTTGTAATAAAGATAAAGATCGTAAAGATGTTTTATATTCGTTAAAGTAATAAGTAGGAAAAGTACTTAGAAGTTAATCTAATTTTATTTAAACTTGTACCGCCAACACTGGCATACGACGAGCCCCCACCGGTACAGGGATACCACTAACCGGTATACCACTAGTCCTAAGCTAACTAAGTCTACGGCCCCGTACCTGCCATCCCCGAGTGATGCCCGCACAAGAACTAATTACAAGACCATCAAACAACCCAGCACCCTCTCCGGTCCAAGTCAATAGCCCCTCTGGTATGAAGCCAACCAGCACTAAGCACAGCCAAAGCCGAGCAAGAGACCAACCCAACCAGATTCCTCATCCAAAAAAAATAAAATAAAATAAAAATAAAAGATCACTACCTCCCAGTCTAAATACCATCCTACAAAACCTCCACCACAGTAGAAAACCAACAAAAAACCACCAAACAAATACAAACTACAGGCGACACAATGGCAGAGAGGAGGTGACCAACATGTCCACCTCTCGCATCTACATGCCCGGCCATCGACCCTACGAACCCACTTTGCCAAGTACCTCCAAAGAGCGTAATGGTGAGGAGGACCTGTACCCGCTGCCTGTTCCCTAAAACAAATACACAAACACAAAAAATACATAGAGGTAGTGACAGACCAAAACGGTCAGTGGGGCCTATCTCCCACCCATGGTGCCTTGCCCCTGCCAGCCATGCCTATTGCCAAACCAAAGAAACCAAACAAACCCCACAAAACCCAGCATGCAAGACCCAAACAAGTCCAACCAGGTGGTCGTAACCTACTATTCACACAGGTGGCCATCAACCATCCGGGTCGTCGAGGAGCTTTGCAGCACTCAGCAGCTTTACCCAACAGCCCCATCAGGCATGAAACACTTAATTAGACATCGTCCAACCTGAAGCATGCCCGACTGGTGCTCGCAGGTGCCTCTCTCCCACCAATCAGCCCCCACCAAGCCTCACACGCCAGGCGCCACAGAGCCCATCCAGCCCCCTCAGCCCCTCAGACAGATCATCTATCCAACAGCCACAGGACAGCTATACCTAACCCCATCGGGCAGCCACTGGTCTTGGCCACACCAACAGAGCCACAACCCTCGACTCCATATAGCCGAGGGAGGCCTACCAGCCACAGCCAGGAGCCACAAAGGAGGTGGCACCAACACTGGAAGGTATCAGCACCTGCCACACCATCCAACCCAGCCAAACCGAAGTCCAACCGAGCTGGGAAAGAGTAAGCAGAGCCAGCCGAAGCCAGCCCCACAGGTTCGGCAACAGGCACGGACCGAATGACAGGCAAGAGGCACCCCCAACTGATGCAACAAGACGGGAGAGGGCGAACAAACAGAAGCAGACAAACAGAAGGTAGGCCCTACTTGCAATAGATAAAGCCACCAACCACAGACCACAACAGAACCACCCAGACGCATAAATAACGTGAGTACCTGGCAGCCAATCGACCCACACCACCCCAGGCGGCAACAATAACCACACCAGGGGGTAAGAGTTTTCAGGGTCAAAACCATCCCTACAATTGCGAGGAGGAGACGCCTGACTGAATCACCGTAAATGCCGCAAGGACAAAAACTCCAAGGGAACGGCGATAAACAACATCGTAGGATTCCGACTGTAGAAACGAAAACGTAACAAAGAGGGGTTGGGCGGGTACCGCCCTGCCACCTGAAGAATGATGTGGCTGGTACGATGAGTTGATACTTGGGAAGGTCATCAGTCTAAGCCAAGGGCGTTTTATATCGTAAGAACTAAGAACTCCGTTAAAACCCAACAAAAGATATGAGCTGGCCCAAAGAACGACATGGGTGATCCCCCCAAACACAATGTTCAATCCCCCCAATCGAACGCGAAACCTGCAAGTAGACGATAGACAGGAAGCCGTAGACATTTTACCAAAAGGGGCTCGTATGCGACCGTGATGAAGTGCCTGAAGTGCTAGAATCGTGAGACAGCCAACCCAACGAAACGAGACGCAAGCAAGTTATCTGCCACGCAACACCTAACAGACCTCAACACCAAAGACCCCAGGAACTACTGAGCGAACTCAGATATCTCCCCCAGAATCCAAGGCATTAAGGCCCATCATGAGGGCGAAAGAAGCACTTGGGGCGAAGCGACGCCAAGGACGAGGAAAAGTACTTAGAACAAAGCGTGAAGAACCTATCTTCCTCGGCTGCATCGACCTCCTTATATAGTATTCTTCACACCTTTAGTCATGTGACCTAAAGTGGTGACATGTGCGAAACCAAATCATAACAAACTAGTCTTGTGACCAAAGTGATCACATGCTCAAAACCCATGACCTCATAGCGAGGTCATGTACAAAACTCATAAACCAATCATAATACAATAAACAAGTCATATGACTCGACTGAGTCATATGCGCGAAATCCATGACCTCATATTAAGGTCATGTGCGAAACATAAATCATATGTGCAAGGCTTACTCGCAAGGCATCCTCGCAAGGCATACTCGTCAGGTGCATGTCCCATGACTCATACTTGAGCCATGTACAAAAGCATCACAAATCCCACACATAACAAATTATATAACCTGAATAGGTCATATGCGCAAAACAATAACATACCTGTGACTCATAACCATGTGTTATGTGAAAACCTTTTTCATGCTAAGCCACATTCATGACATTTGCTCTCCTCCTCCTAAGCCTGAGTCCCATCAGGCTTTTTCTCCCAGTTTCAATAGTTCCCGTCCTGCCGAGCGCATCGTCCTTCTCAGCTTGTGGGACTTTTCGTCTGCCATCCTCCACCTGACCCTTACTGATTCTAGGATCAGATTCGCCCTCTCAATAGTGTGCCACTGATTATCGTTCAGCTGTCTTAGCTCCACAATCGTTTTATCGTTTGCCGAAATTGTGGCCTCGGCTTGGCTAAGTTGTTCTCGGAGTCCCCAGATCTGCCTGTGTAGGCTCCTGACATCCGGTTCCATGTCTGCTGAGGAGTTTTGGGCCCCTCTCTCCCTGGACCGCGTCCTCGCGGCCCATGCCTTTCTGGCATCCTCTCCTTCCAACTCTTTCCTGCTTCCATCCTTCTGTGGGTACAATCCCGCAGATATTTTCTGTGCCCTGTGCATTCTGCACCCATTTCTGAAGCTTTGGCAACAATGCTTCAGAATGTGGTCCGGGCGTGGGCCACACTTTTGACATTCCCTTGGGAACCATCCCCAGCCTTCTTTGTCGCCAAAGTGTGTTTGGCAACTGTCATCGTAGCATACCTTCCATGACATGGCGTTATGCTGTGCTTGTAGTTCTCTTTCCTTAAGTTCTTCGTCAGTTGGCCCCATGAATGAGTATTCGGGGCTAGTACGTATGGTTTGGCAGGGGCTATCGCCCCAGCCTTCATGTTGTTGCAACGGCGCGGGAGCCTTTCCCTCACCTTTGTCTTGATTGAACGTGATTGTCACTTGGGCCGGGCTTGCCTGGGTATCACTGGTGGAAGGTTGAGATGGCATCTTGTGCATTTTCGAAGTTGTGTGCGAAGTACCAAGTTTTATCGTGTTCTAGAGAATATCCTGTCCACTTGGCTCGGTAATGGAGGTGACCGTGGAAGAAGCGGGAATCGACTATTTTGTCGAGCTCGTATTCTGGTTCTCCATCGAGTTCGATCAGAGGGGGAGGAAAAAGTGTTTGTGAAGGAAACTTATTGTCATTGTGTAATTCAAGGAGTGATATGTGGAATGTATTGTGTATTTACATTGAGGGGGCGAGGTCAAGTTTATAAGCTCGACTGCCCACTTTTTCCAGTATCTGGAACGGTCCTATTTTCTTGTAGTCCAATTTCTTTGATGGTCGCGTTGTATGGATATTGCGTGGTATTAGCCATACCATATCTCCTGGTTGTATGTTCAGATTTGGTCTTCAGTGCTTATCGTATTGTTCCTTCTGTCGTTGTTGTGCTTGACTCATTTCGTATTGTAATACTTCGTGTAGTTTTTCCATATCGGTTTTGTCCGGTATCACATGATTAATCGTATGATATGTGGTCTGACTTTGTGGATGTTGTCTGTAATTTGCGAAGAAGGGTGTCGTGCCGATTGTTTCTTGCTTTCCATTGTTGTATGCGAATTCGGCCATGGATAACAGCTTGTACCAATCATCTTGTTGATAATTGACATAGGCCCTTAAATATTGTTTGAGTATCGCATTTACCCGTTCCATTTGTCCATCCGTTTATGGGTGGAACGCTGTGCTCATTCCGTTTTGTATTCCCATTTCTCCGGTTACTTTCTTCCATAGTTCCGATGTGAATAGTGTTCCTCGATCGGTAATGATATTCTTTTGGAGGCCATGAAGTCGAAAGACCTCTCTGAAGAATGTTTGTATAAAATCCCTCGTGTTGATGTCTTTTCTAACCGGAATGAAATGACTCATTTTGGTCAGATGATCCACCACGACCAGGATGCTATCGTAATTTTCCAATGTCGGTAGGTCCGTGATAAAATCCATAGTAATTGTTTCCCATGGTTGTTCAGGAACTTCATTTGATTTTAGTAATCCATATGGTGCGTGTTTAGCCGTTTTCGTTCTTTGGCATATGTCGCAGTTTTTGACATATCATTTGACATCTTCACGCAGTCCTGGCCAATAGAATGACCTCGTGATGAATTCTGTGGTTTTAGCCGTTCCCACGTGTCCTGCCTTTTGGATATCATGGTGTTGTCGTATGATGTCTGTCCTTATCCCCTCCTCTTCTGTGATCCATTGTTTTCCGTCGTACCACATATTTCCATCCTTCCATTGGCATAAATCCAGAGCAATTCCTTTCATCTCCTTTTTTCCTTCTTCCAAGGCTTCTCTTATTGCCTGAATTGTTTTGTCTTTCTCGTTTGCATTCTCAATTCCTCTTTCCTCTGTTGATGTGAATTGGAAAACCTCCATTGCCTCGAAGTAGGTTTTTGGTAATAGGATTCGTGTTTTTTGTTTGATTCTTTCGTCTTCTTTCGTTTGTGGTTTGTCGCTTGCAATCCTCGTGAGAGCATCTGGCTTTCCACTCTCTTTGCCTGGTCGGTATTCGATTTTGAAGTTGTATTTGCTGAGGTGTTCCATCCATCTTATCTGGCGGTCGTTCAGTTCTTTCGTAGTCATGAACGGGACCAGGTTCTTGTGGTCAGTTAGAACTTGGACTGGATGGTCGTTGTTCAAAACGTATCTCCTCCATTCTTTTAATGCTTGAACTATCGCTAATAGTTCTTTGTTTACAACATCATAGTTACACTCTGCAGGGGTCATTGTATTGGATCGGTAAGACACTAGCCTCCAGTTTCCATCATCACATTGTTGTGATAGTATGCCTAAGCATACATATTTTGAGGCATCCGGTTCGATCATTGTCCTTCGGTTTGGGTTGAAATGAACCAGTATGGGTGCCAATGTTAGATGCGTTCGTATTGTATCATATGCTTTTTGTTTGGTTTCTCCCCATTCCCATTTCTTGTCTTTCTTTGTTAGGTTATAGAGTGGTTTTACAAGCCTGCTAAATCCCTCTATGAACCTTCGATAAAAGTTGCAGAATCCAATAAAGCATTGAAAATCTGTCTTGTTGTTTGGTTTGGCCCAATCCCATATGGCTGCTATTTTAACAGAGTCGACCTTGACCCCACTTCGATTGATGATAAATCCGAGGTATTCTGTTTCTTCCTTATGGAATTCGCATTTTGTTGGTTTGATCTTCATTCCTGATCCTTGTATTGCGGGCATGATATTGCTGATATCTTTTTGGTGTTGTTGTCTGTTTTCCGAGTATATGAGTACATCGTCCAAGTATACGATACAACATATGTCGCGGTACTTATTAACTACTTTGTTGATCCATCTCTGGAATGAAGCAGGTACGTTGGTTAGCCCGAAGGGCATAACCAAGTATTCAAATATTCCATATCTTGAGGCGAATGTAGTCTTCCATTCGTCTCCTGCCTTGATGCGTATATTGTGGTATGCGTCCTTGATGTCGAGTTTGGTGAAGCATTTCGCTGATCGTAGTCTGTCCAGTGCTTCTCCAATCAAGGATAGTGGATATCGGTCTTTCTTGGTAACCGAATTGAGGGCTCTGTAGTCCACGCAGAGTCTCATTTTTCCATCTTTCTTTTTGACGAATAGTATTGGGGATCCTCCTGATGTGAAAGAGTCTCTAATCCATCCTCGCTTTAGGTTTTGCTCGATGTACTTGCTAAGTTCTTCGAGCTCTGCTTCTCCTAAGGGGTATAACTTCTTGTAGGGAATCTCTTTTGTCTTTCCCGCTTTTTTCATCTTTGTCCAGCTGAATTTCGTGATCAATTCCTGGTCTTTAAGGTGGTAGCTCCGTAGCTTCCTCTTCTTGGAATAGATTTGTGAATTGGTGATATTCTTTTGGAACCAATTCTTTCCATCCCTGTTTGCTTTGGTATTTCTTGTCCTGGATTGCTAGCTCTGTGCTGATGTTGATTTTTGCTAGAACTGCTTTTTCGTCTTCCTATATCTATTTGAGAATTCCTGTTATATCTCCTCTTCAATAGTACCCTCCAAAGGCTTGTGCTGTGATCTCTTTGATCTCAATTCTTTTTGTTATATCAAGCTGGTTTTGCTCTGTACTTCCAAATCCCTTATTTCCTCTTGTAGTTTCTTCCAGTTGATCTACTTCATGCAGATCCTCTTTGTTGATTTTTTCGATTATCAACTGTGCGATTCGATCGCCTTTCTGGACTTGGTAGTCCTCTTTAGCTAGGTTGGCCAGGACCACTTTGATTTCACCTGTATAGTCAACGTCGATCACCCCTGCCATGGTCATGAGCCGATGTTTGACCGCTTGACTACTGCGGGGTGCTATTCGTCTATAGGTGCCTTCTGGGAGTCCAATGGCTATTCCCATCGCTATCGATGCCTGCCCGTTGGCAGGTATCTCGATTTCTTCGTTGGTATATAGGTCGTGTCCTGCTGCCCCTTTGGAACCCTTGGTAGGCACTTTTGCCTCTTGGTCCAGCCTTTGTATCCGGACTCTCTTATCTTGCCGCATCTCGGCGAACTTTGCATGCAAAGTTTCTTCTTCCGCTTCTCGTATCGGTGTTGAGTAGACTACAGGCGAACTGTTGAGACTTCGTGTCGTACATAGTTCGCTTGTAAAGGTCATCTTGTTTTTGTTCCAATCAATCGTCGGATTATGCTTTTGTAACCATGGCATCCCTAGGACTATCTCTTAGTTTTTTAGATCTGCTACTTGAAAGGTTGCCGTTTCCCTATGGCAGTCAATGTCCATAGGTACTGTCGCCATATGGGTTATAGGACCCATAGCGCTTGGCTTTCCATCTGGTAAGTAGACTTGTCTAGCTTTCTTCGCTTGTTTAGTGTGAAGGCCGTATTTGTCGCATATTTCTTTGTCGATGAAGTCTTCGGTGGCCCCAGAGTCGAGCATTGTATATATTATTGTTTCTTTGTTTTCTTCGTTGTATATCTTAGTTTTGATCATCACATGATCTCCATCTTCTTCTCCTCTTTGCGTGTGTAGTGCCGTGTAGTAGTTCGCTAACTTGATGGGTTTTCCAGGTCCACATCTTGGGTCTCCCAAACCACCGTTTACTAGGAACCCTCGTCATTTTCCGCTGGGGAATCTTCTGCTATCATTTCGCGGATGTTGTTCCTTTTTTGATTTTGGAAACGATTATTTCCAGCAGCTCTGTTTCCTTGGTATCTGTTATCGGGTCGGCTTCTGCATTCTCGTATCTGATGTCCTGCTTTTCCGCACCTTAGGCAGAGTTTCCCGTTCATTCTTCTGGCGTATTCTTCCTTAGACAGGTTCAGAGCAGGTCCTGCTCTTGATTTGTCTAACTCCATTGGCTCGCCTGGTGGTAATACTCGACTTTCTCCTTGACGTGCTTGCGGTTTGAAGGTCCCGTCCACATTCCTGGATGATTGGACCACCCTGTGCGCTATAGTGTTTTCCGAGTTGCTTCGAACCATGTTTAATTTGCTTTCTTTATCGATTGCCCATCTTGCAAATCATTCAGCTGTCGTATAGCGCAAGTCGGAGATTCCCCATGCCTCTCGGAGTCTCTCGCTGCAGTTTCTCAGGAGAATGATGTAGAGAGTAGCATCATCAAACTCGGCCTCGTATTCCAATAGTCGGCATTCGTTCCAGTATGTCGAGAATCTTTGTTTTCCTTGTTGGAGTTTTTCTAGCTTTCGTCTTGCTGTTTCTTTGGCATTGGGATCTCTGAATTGTTCGAAGAGTGTTGCCTTGAACTCTTCGTATGTGACCCATTCCCTCTGCTTCCTTCCATCTTGGAAAGGCATGATCCATTGTCTCGCGAGTCCTCTGAGCAGAGATTCCACATATGGAATCTTGATCTCATCATATTGATCTCCATATCCCTTAACAGCAAAATATCCTTCGTATTGTGCTAAGAATATTCGTAGCTCATCTTCAGCTCCTTCGTATGTGTCGGGCTCCTTTGCTTTCAGTCTTTGGACATTTCCTTGCCCTGTATTTCGTGTGGCTGTGAGAAATACATGAAACTGATTTTCAGTCATTCCAAGTATGCTGGTTCCTGGCGCCGGAGCGGCTGAGGCCGGTGGCCCAGGTACTGTGGATCCCGACATTCTCGCGGGTAGTAGAGTTCCTGCAGGAGAGCTATCGACTGGTGATCCTTTCTCTGGGGTTACTGTGCTTACTGCTCTCGAGGGTTCTGCTGAGACTTGATCTAAGGCGTCGCTGAATCCTCCTAGGTTAAGGTTTTGATCGTTGATGTCGATATCTCCTTCCCTGTCTGGATTGAAGGATGCCGTCTTGTATCGTTTGGCATCACACTTAGGTAATGCTTTGTAATGTAATGATCCCTTTCTAGATAGTTAGTTCTTGGTGACGGAGAACGATACTTGTCTTTCTGTCTGCTTCTTTCCTTGTCTTACGATAGCTCTAGGCCTCTGCCTACATTACCAATAGTACAAGACCTTTGTCTTCTATTAGGAACGCCTATCGTAAGCTTTCTCTAACTCGTCTTCTTGAAGGACTTTTCTTGGCATAACAATAACGTTGTAGTAAAGATAAAGATGGTAAAGATGTTTTATATTCGTTAAAGTAATAAGTATGAAAAGTACTTAGAAGTCAATCTAATTTTATTCGAACTCGTACCGCCAACACTGGCATACGACGAGCCCCTGCCGGCACAGGGATACCGCTAACCGGTATACCACTAATCCTAAGCTAACTAAGTCTACGGTCCCGCACCTGCCATCCCCGAGTCATGCCCGCACGGAAACTAATTACAACGCCATCAAACAACCCAGCGCCCACCCCGTTCTAAGTCCGTAGCCCCTCTGGTATGAAGCCAACCAGCACTAAGCGTAGCCGAAGCCGAGCAAATGACCAACCCAACCAGGTTCCTCGTCCAACAAATATAAAATCACTACCGCTCGGTCTAAACACCGTCCAGAAACACCTCCACCACAGTAGAAAACCAACAAAAAACCAAAACAAATATAAACTACAGGCGGCACGATGGCAGAGAGGAGGTGACCAACATGTCCACCTCTCGCATCCGCATGCCAGGCCATCGACCCTATGAACCTACTTTGCCAAGTGCCTCCGGAGAGCATAATGGTGAGGAAGACCTGTACCTGCTGCCTGTCCCCCAAAATAAACACATAAACAAAAGAAATACATAGAGGTGGTGACAGACCTAAATGGTCAGTGGGGCCTATCTCCCACCCGTGGTGCCATGCCCCCGCCAGCTGTACCCATTGCCAAACCAAAGAAACCAAACAATCCCCACAAAACCCAGCACGTAAGACCCAAACAAGTCCAACCAGGTGGTCGCAACCCACTATCCGCACAGGTGGCCATCAGCCCAGTGGTCCGCCGGGGAGCTTTACAGCACTCAGCAGCTTCGCCCAGCAGCCCAAGCCGGCCCGGAAACACTTAATTAGACATCGCCCAACCTGACGCATGCCCGACCGGTGCTTGTAGGTACCTCCCCCCCCCAATCAGCCCCCCCCAAGCCCCACACACCAGGCGCCACAGAGCCCATCCGGCCCCCACAGTCCCTCAGACAGATTAACCGTCCGACAGCCACAGGACAGCTATACCTAACCCCATCAGGCAGCCATTGGTCTTGGCCACACGAACAGAGCCCCAACCCTCAGCACCATATAGCCGAGGGGGCCCACCAGCCACAGCCGGGAGCCACGAAGGAGGCAGCACCAATACCCGAAGGCACCAGCACCAGCCACACCATCCAACCTAGCCGAACCGAAGTCAAACCGAGTCAGGAAAAAGGTTAGTGGAGCCAGCCAAAGCCAGTCCCACAGGTCCGGCAACAGGCACGGACCGAACTATGGGCAAGAGGTACCCCCAACTGACGCGACAAGAAGGGGGAGGGCGAGCAAACAGAAGCAGACAAACAGAAGGTAGGCCCCACTTGCAATGCGTGAAGCCGCCAACTACAGACCACAACTGAACCACCCAGACGCACAGACAACGCAAGTGCCTGGCAGCCAATAGTCTCACACCACCCTAGGCGGTAACAATAACCACACCTGGGGGTAAGAGCTTTCAGGGTCAAAGCCATCCCCACGAATGCGAGGAGGAGACACCTAACTGAACCACCGTAAATGCTACAAGGACACAAGCTCCAAGGGAATGGTGATAAACAACATCGTAGGATTCCGACCATAGAAACATGTAGTAACGAGGAGGGGGGGGCCGGCGAGGCCCCCTCCCCCAAGGATTGATGTGGCCAGTACGACATGTTGATACTTGGGAAGGTCATCAGTCTAACCCAAGGGTGTTTTGTATCGCGAGAACTAAGGACTCTGTTAAAACCCAACAATAGACATAAGCTGGCCCAAAGAACAACACGGGTGATCCCCCCAAACACAATGCTCAATCCCCCCAATCGAACGCGAAACCTGCGAGTAGACGATAGACAGGAAGCCGTAGACATTATACCGAAAGGGGCTCGTGTGCGACCGTGATGAAGTACTCGAAGTGCCAGTATCATGAGATAACCAGCCCAATGAAACGAGACGCAAACAAGTTATCCGCCATGCAACACCCAACAGACCTCAACACCAAAGACCCCAGGAACTACTGAGCGAACTCAGATATCTCTCCCAGAATCCAAGGCATCAAGGCCCATCATGATGGCGAAAGAAACGCTTGGGGCGAAGCGACACCAAGGACGAGGAAAAGTACTTAGAACAAAGCGTGAAGAACCTATCTTCCTCGGCCGCATCGACCTCCTTATATAGTATTCTTCCCAACTTTAGTCATGTGACCTAAAGTGGTCACATGAGCGAAACCAAATCATAACAAACTAGTCATGTGACCAAAGTGATCACATGCTCAAAACCCATGACCTCATAGCAAGGTCATGTACAAAACTCATAAACCAATCATAACACAATAACCAAGTCATATGACTCGACTGAGTCATATGCACGAAACCCATGACCTCATATTAAGGTCATGTGTGAAACATAAATCATATGTGCAAGGCTTACTCACAAGGCATCCTCGCAAGGCATACTCATCAGGCGCATGTCCCATGACTCATACTTGAGCCATGTGCGAAAGCATCACAAATCCCACACATAACAAATTATATAACCCGAATAGGTCATATGCGTAAAACAATAACCTACCTGTGACTCATAACCATGTGTCATGTGAAAACCTTTTTCATGCTAAGCCACGTTCGTGACAGTAACTCTCTAAGTAGTTGACAGATTCACTCCGTTCCACTTCTTAGACCTAGCCGAAGGTCTCCTCTCATATATTCTGTGAGCAGGATCTGGTTGGACAGACAGCGGTGATGTATACAGTGTTATTCTAATACCTTTAATTCTGTGGTATTATAGTCACAGGATGCAACTGTGGTTGATATGTATGACAACGTGCGGGCCCAGTAAGTGGGCCAGAGTGGGGTATTGGAGACTAGAAATTTCAATTCCGGGTAGAGTTACCCTACTTAGGGTGGTTCCTAGGTATCGGATCTTAGTATTTCTAACAGCTATCAAAGATTTCATTTACAAGGAAATCTGCGACAAATACAGCCTCTACGCTAAGAAAGTAAAGAAAGTGAGACAAGTCTACCTAGCAGATAGGAAGCTAAGCACAATGGGTCCTATAACTTATAAGTCAGAAGTACAGATAGACATTGACAGTCATAGGGAAACAGCAACCTTCCAGGTAGCAGATCTCCAGAACAATGAGATAGTACTAGGGATGCCATGGTTATAAAGACACAACCTGATGATTGATTGGCACGAGAACAAGATAACCTTCACCCGCGAATGATGTACGACACGATGTCTCAACAGTTTGCCTGTGGTCTACTCAACACCAATATGGGAAGCAGAAGAAGAAACTTTACATGCAAAGTTTATCAAGATGCGGCAAAACAAGAGAGTTGAATATGAAGACTGAACAAAGAGGTAAAGGTACCTACTAAGGGTTCTCAAAGGGCAGTAGGACATGACCTGTACACCAACAAGAGAACTGAGATACCTGCCAATAGACAGGCAATAATAGCGACAAGAATAGCTATTGGACTACTAAATGGCATATATGGATGGATAACACCTCACAGTAGTCTAGCAATCAAACACCAACTCATGACCAATGTCAGGGTAATTGATGCCAACTATACAGGTGAAATCAAAGTGGTCCTAGCCAACCTGGCATATGAAGATTATGAAATCCAGAAAGGTGATCGAATCGTACAATTGATAATTCAAAAGATCAACAACGAAGAACTGCACGAAGTGGACCAACTAGAAACTACCATAAGAGGAGGCAAGGGGTTCAGAAGTACAGACCAAATCCAGCCCAATATAATAACAAGGATCGAGATTAAAGAGATTACAGCACAAGCCTTTGGAGAGTACTATCTAAGAGGAGATACTACAGGAGTTCTCAAGTGGACATATGAAGACGAAAAAACAGTCCTAGCAAAAATCAACATCAGCAACGAACTAGCAATTTAAGATAAGAAATACCAAAGCAAAAAGGGATGGAAAGAATTGGTTCAAAAAAAATACCATCAATTCACGAATCTATTCCAGGAAGAGGAAGCCACTGGGCTGCCACTGAGAAAACCAGGAATCGACCATGAGATTCTGCTGGACAAGTACAAAAAAACAAGAAAAACTAAAGGAAATTTCCTACAAGAAGCTCTACCCATATGGAGAGGCAAAACTCGAAGAACTCAGAAAGTGCATCAAGCAAAACCTGAGCAGAGGATGGATCAGAGACAACTTCACATTAGGAGGATCTCCTATACCGTTCGTCAAGAAAAAGGATGGAAAGATGAAACCCTTTGTTGACTACAGAGCACTCAACTGAGTTACTAAAAAAGATTGGTATCTGCTACTCTTAATTGGAGAAGCATAGGACCAATTACAGTCAGCGAAATACTTCACTAAACTCAACATCAAGGATGCATACCACAATATTTGAATCAAAGCAGGAGACAAATGGAAAACCACCTTCGCCTCAAGATACAGAATGTTTGAATACCTGGTTATACTCTTCATGCTGACCAATGCACCAGCTTTATTCCAACAATGGATCAACAAAGTACTCAATAAGTACCTTTAAAAGATATGTCAAAAGTTGTGACATATGCCAATGGACAAAAACAGCTAATCATGCATATTATGGGTTACTGAAGTCGAATGAAGTTCCCGAACAACCCTGGAAAACAATTACTATGGATTTCATCACAGACCTACCTGCATCAGAAGGATGTGATAGCATCCTGGTCATGGTGTATCGCCTGACCAAAATAAGTCTTTTTATTCCTATCAGAAAGAATATAGATACAAGTGATTTTATACAAACATTCTTCTGAGAGGTCTTTTGACTACATAGACTCTTGAAGAATATGATTTACAGATTGAGAAACATTATTCATATCAGGACTGTGGAGAAAAGTAACAGGTGAAATAGAGATACAAAATCGGCTGAGTACTGCATTTCACTCTCAAACTGACGGACAAATGGAATGGGTAAAGGCAATACTCAAACAATATTAATAGGCCTACGTCAATTATCAACAGGACTATTAGTATAAGCTATCATCAACAGCCAAGTTTGCATACAATAACGGAAAACAAGAAACAATAGGGACGACATCCTTCTTTGCAAATTACGGACAACATCCACAAAGTCAGACCACATAGTATACAATTAATAGCATAATACTGGATAAAACGGAAATGTGAAAACTACACGAGATGATACAATACGAAATGAGTCAAACACAATAACAGCAAAAAGAACAACACAATGAGTACCGAAGGCTCCATCCGAACATACAACCGCGGGATATAGTATGGTTGCTACCATGCAATATTCATACAATACGACTATCAAAGAAATAGAACTACAATTAAATTGGACTATTCAGAATACTGGAATGAGTGGGAAAGTGGGCTTATAAGCTTGACCTTCTCTCCTCAATACGAATACACAACACATTCCACATCTTACTCCTCGAATTACACAAAGATAACAAGTTTCTCTTACAAACAATTATTCCTCCTTCTCTGATCGAACTCAACGGAGAACTAGAATATGAACTAGACAAGATAGTCAATTTCCACTTCTTTCATGGTAATCTCCAGTACCGAGCCAAGTGGACCGGTTATTCAGCAGAATATGTTAAAACTTGGTATTAGGCATACAACTTCAAAAACCCACAAGATACCCTGTCAACCTTCCACTAGCGATACCCAGGCAAGCCCGACCCAGGTGACGATCATATTCAACCAAGATAAAGTTGTGAGAAACACTCCCGCACCATCATAAGCACATGAGAACTGGAGCGATAGCCCCGCCACACTACACCAATAAGCCCCGAATACTCATTCACTGGGCCGATTGATGAAGAACTCAAGGAAAGGGAAAAACAAGCACAGCATAACACCATATCATGGACAGTATGCTACCATAATGAATGCCAAACACACTTTGGTGATAAGGAGAGCTTGGGATAGTTCCCGGGAGAATATTGAAAACGTGGTCTATGCCTGGTCCATGCTTTGAGGCACTGTTGCCAGTACTTCAAAAATGGATACCGAATGTAAAGGGTAAAGAAAATCTCTGTGGGATACTATCCACAGAAGGACAGAAGCAGGAAGGAGTTGGAAGGAGAGGACGCGAAAAAGGCTAGGACTATAAGGTCATGGCCGAGAGAGGGAGGGGCCCAAAACTCCTCTGTGGATACGGAGCCAGATGTCAGGAGCCTACATAAGCAGATCTGAGGATTACGGGAGCAACTTAGCCGGGCTGAGGCCACAATTTCAGCAAACGAAAAAGCGACTGTGGAGCTAAGACAGTTGAACAACAACCTGCCGTACACAATCGATAGAGTATACTTCAACTTGGAATTGGTCAGTATCAGATGGCGTACTGCAGATGAAAGGTTCAACAAGCTGAGAAGGACCATGTATTGAGCCAGACGGGAACTAGTAAAACTATGAGTAAAAGCCTAATGGTATTTAGGCTTAAAGGGAGTGGAGCTAATATTACTGATGTGACTTGGCATGGAATAGGATTCCACATAGCTCATGATTATAAGTCATAGGTATGTTATTATTTCATCTATATGACTCATTTGGGTCATCTGATTTATTATGTTATGATTTAGGATGCTTCACACATAACTCGAGTATGAGGCATGGGATGTGTGCCTGGTAAGTGTGCTGTGCAAGTATGTCTTGTGGGTATGCCTTGCACATATGATTTATATTGTGCACATGCCCTTGCTATGAGGTCATGGATTTTGAACATGTAACCACTTTGGTTATATGATTAGTTTGTTATGGTTTGGTTTCGCACATGTGACCACTTTGGGTTACAAGACTACGGGTAGAAAGAATACTATATAAGGAGGCCAGTATGACCATGGAGGCTAGGTTCTTCACTCTTTGTTCTAAGTACTTTTCCAACTTATTACTTTAACAAATATAAAACATCTTTATGCTTTTTATTCTTATCATGACCTTTATTCCTATTACATCGAGCCAGCTCTTCAAGAAGAAGAGTTAGAGAAAACTTGCGATTGGCGTTTCTGGTAGAAGACAAAGGTCTTGTATTATTGATATTGCAGGCATAGGCCTAGTGCTATCATGAGATCAAGAAGAAGAAGAAGAAAAGTATCGTTCCCCATCGCCAAGAAATAACTATCTGAAGGGGGATTATTATACTACTCCTCCTCCTCCTCCTCTACTATCTGTTGGCTGGCACTCTACTGCTATCTTTTCACCCTGGCTCTGATCCTTGAGTCATCCACAACAAGGCTCTCATTCTCTCTGCTGGGTGGCATCCCCTCTGCCTCCTGGAGTTGGGCATACATTTGCCCTCATCCACCCTCCTCCTCCTGACTCTGTCACCTTGATGATAATTCACCCCCAAGTGGGTACTCTACAGCTTCCATCTGTTGTAATCTGGTAGACACAGGAGTTTACTTCAGTATCTCCCAAGACCAACTTGATCTCCTCCCTCTACTTTTACTACCTCAGTCCTGTGCCCAATGCTATTATAGCTCCTGAGTAGTACTTTGTTACTATGCTTTCCGTGTTGAGAAGTGTGGGATACATCCCTTTCCTATTGTGTAGGC
Organism: Tuber melanosporum; assembly: GCF_000151645.1. Classification (NCBI taxonomy): domain Eukaryota; kingdom Fungi; phylum Ascomycota; class Pezizomycetes; order Pezizales; family Tuberaceae; genus Tuber; species Tuber melanosporum. The sequence goes on along the minus strand of NW_003298866.1, from coordinate 28,843 downwards.
TAGAGGTATTAATTGGATTTCTTATTATTGTTTCACTAACTGGTTTAGGTTTTCTCTTATTGTTGCATGGCTGAGGAGGTTATTGGTTCGTTGTATTCAGTAGCAGGTACTTACTGCGAGCTTTTCTACTCCAGAGGGTTGTCTACTGGTTTGATGAAGGAAGGAGCTCAGTTGGAGGTATTTGCTACGATAGTGTGAGCTGTACGTGTTCTTTGTACTTAGTTAATTGAATAAAATCACAAAAAAAAATTAAAAAAATTAAAAAAATTATGATTTCTGTCAACAAATGATACTAGAGTTACAGGAGAAGTTACTTTGCCTAAGACTGGTAGTTACCCTGCCTAGGAAGTATGATTACCCTACTTTGAGGTTCTAGTTACACTACCTTTCAGGGCCAGTTATCCTACCTTGCACATAAAAGATTAAAGAAAGTCAGTGAATGCATAGTATTGTTTGTTACATAAATGTATAAAGTAGATTCGAATATGCACTCATACGGGTAATCCATTGTTGAGTTACAAGCTGACAAAATATCTCTTAGGATCGAACTAGCAAAAATCTATGTCCAGTACACCTCTTTGGTCCTGATATGTAGATATTGGGTCACCAGTCATAGGTTAGGTAGTTGGTAGATTACTAGTTAAGCTTTAATATTGGAAGGCGTCATGTAATACTGTATACATCATCGTCATCCAGTTGACTGAAAGCTGTTCACAGGATATATGAGGGGGCATGGGAGGATTGAGTAGTTACACAAAGTGAGAACTTGGTGGGTAAACTCTATGGAGACTTGTAAGCCTATACTGGTAGAATTAAGTGTATACCCAGAGGCCTTTAGGATTCAATAGTAAGCTTCTAACTAATGAATTGTACCACATGCCCTTATGCTATAATATGCCTAAAGATTGTTGGCAAACTCTAGACCGCAGTAGTCTTGTCTCGATTGTTGAACTCATTGGCTGTTAGCTGCATGTAGTACCCGTAGAGGTCAACTTATAATAGAGTCTCATCATGGGAGTTTGTAGCTAAAGCTATTGTGTAGAATGAAGTAGAAACTGATAGTCTAATAGTTAGTCCAAGGGTAATCACCAGCCTATAGTCTACAAGTCTTGCATAGATGCATGTGTATGAGAAAGAGAGTTCTATATAGGCTAGACTATCGGAAGAGTTAGTAGTTCACCACTGACAAGTCTACCATATGAAACGGTTTTCTCTTGCAGTTGTAATTAAGATGCTGCATGACTTGACTATGTTGAGAAAGTCAAATAGCCCAAGCAGAGAGGTATCCGCAAAGAGATATTTCTTCGAGTTGATCTGCCACCCCATGGAGATGGGTGTGCTCATGAAGAAGAGAGCTTAGAAGTGATGGAGAGGAGCTGGCAATATTTGATTCTACTTAAGTTATTGTGAGACACCTTCTCCTAAGACAATCAATGATCCTCTTGAAAACTTATTGAGATAAGCTGCAGCTTAACGATATTAAGTTTTACCGTTTTAATTCTTCTTGATTATTAAGACTTTTATTTTTTAGAAGAAAGCTTTCAGTGTAGTCATATCCTTGGGATCCATCTTCTCAGAGTAAGTACCTGTTACACATATGATGGATAGAAAAAAACCAAGAAAGAAAAGGAAAGAACATCGGAATGGTCGAAAGAGGTAGGATAGTAATGATATAAATAAGAAGACTGGACACCATCTAGGAGCCAACTCATCAGATTAAAGAATACAGACATCCTACCTCCTCATGAACCTACCTTCATACTTCAAACTTTACTTTACCTTCTTATTAACAAAAAACTACCTATAAAATGTATCCCGTAAATGGCGAATTCTCCATCAGCAGTGCGGAGAGCAATGGCTGGATTGATATTATAGAGCCCATGAAGGCGGATGAAGGGTGGCCCCCTACCTCCTCCAACTACTCAGGACCAACAGATAAAGAAATCATGAACAGGCTTAAGAAAGCCCAGCACAATTTGAAGCACTGGATAGATTGCTTTGACTATAGGTGCCTTGTATACTAAAGTGAGAAGAACGAGTCTAACTGTTCACGCTGACCATGACAGCAATCTCAGTAGAATATAAACTAAACAGGACAATAAAGGACATCCCCTGGTAGGTCTTAAACAACCTGCAGGAACAGAATTAGTGGATGGCAGGAGAGATGTCCTGCCTGGGGAAAAAGAATGAAGAGATGAGGAGGAGGATGGAAAAGGCCAAGGAAAATACATGGCAGACGAGAGTAATGGAACGATGAAGGGCCTTCAAAAGGCATGACCTCTGAGAGCGAGTCAAAGCTCTCATAGTTTCAGTAGCTGAGTAGGCCAAAAGCGAAAATGGGTCCAACAATGGATCTGAAGAAGTGAAAGAGAAGAATTAAATTTGAAAGGATTCAAATCTGGTAAGAGAGGAACTACTGTTACAATTCTAGACTGACTTAGCAAGGTTAACATTCTTTTGCACTATGACTCATAGTTATAAGTCATTGGGTTTCATTTGTTATATGATTATTATATTGCAATTGATTTACTTTTACACACATGACCTACTTGAGGTCATGGGGCTTGTTTATATATATATCTTTGTTTATACAAGTTATATATTGTTAGGAGTACTGGGATCCGATACCTAGAAACCATCCTAAGTAGAGTAACCCTACTTGAAAATGGAATCTCTGGTCTCCAACACCCCCTCCAGCCCCCTTACGAGGCCCGCATGTCATCATACATATTCATCTTAGTTGTGTCCTGTGAATATAATGCCATAGATTTGAAGGTGTAAGAATAACACCATATTTGTCTCCGCTGTGTATCCAGCTGGATCCTATTCACAGAATATATAAGAGGAGACTTTCGGCTAGGTCTGAGAAGTATAACGGAGTGAATCCGTTAACTACCCAAAGGGTTACTAGGCTTCAAAGATGTGATATCTTTGGTAGAAGCAGTAAGTAACAGGACATTTTCGTACAAAGATATGATATTGGATGTTAAAGAATCTCTATGAGAGACCAATACATTCACACCCATCCTATGATAACTAGAAGAGTTTAGAACTCCAAGGAACACTACCTAGAAGCCAATGGACTTCGTGGAGTATCATGACTATGTCCCAGAATGCGTCGTATTAGTAGGAAAGTTTCTTATCATCCAAATCACGATCAGTATCCTGTTACTTAAAGCAACCAAGTGTTGCCAACTGAGGAATTTTCTATCAGTCCGGTAGAAAGACTTTCTGTGAGTTAGTGGAAAGTCACCCAGAGGATATCTGTTGGTTGAATTCAGAGTTATAGAGGATTAAAGTCAGGTGACCTAGAAAGGTTAAAAGTATGACTACCTCTACAAATACAACCCGCAGATGAAACTGATCATTTCATTAAGAAGCGAGACTATTGCGGCTAATACAGTTCAAAGAGAACTGAGCCATTAGTCTAAAGGCTCTAAAGATCGGATAATTACTATTAGGAACAGTTTCATTCCAAGTTATCAATATTATAATTGCCGAAGAGGATGTGGTGGTTTTCAGGGTCTCCAAGTGTTTGCAACTTAGAAGAATACCTGACGTTGTGAGCTATAACCAGAAAGGTACATCGATTGTATAGTAGATAGATGTAGTCAGCGAATGCTCAGACGTGGAATATAGATATCAAAGTGCCTTCCAAGTTTTTAGACATTATCAAGCAACAAAGAGACTTTAACAATATAATATTGTTTTTATGATTCTATTTAACTTTACCTATTTTACTCTACTCCTAGTAGTCATAAATGAAACAAGTATAGTCTGAGCCTTCCTAGACAACCTTCATCTACAGAAATGAATCTTAGTTGACCTATACAACTTTGAGTCTGTACAGATTATTTCTGCCTAACATATACAGTGCCTAGTCAGAAGTATTCGTGAAACCTGATGTAGATTATTAAGCTATCCCACTAAAAATTCCAACTTGCAAAGTCAGTCACAACCATTTCCATTCAGCTTTGTTTCTCTATACAAGGTGACCGTTCCTTCCGTTTCAAAAGTCTCACTTTGTATGGGAGAACAGAACAGTTAACTTGCCTTTTATTCCCACCAAACAGGCCCTAAAGTATTACAATTTTTATCATAACATTTGTAGTACATATACCATAATTAATTTTTTAAAAAGCTCATAATATTAAACTAACCCCTTAGAGTCAGGTTCAAGTATTTGGGCTCTTGAGGTGTTGTGGTTGTAGTGTAGGTTGTACATAATCTGCTTTGTCAGCAGGAATCTTTTGATAAGGTAGCTTAGTTAGCTGAGACCTATTTCATGAATACTTCTGACTAGGAATTGTAACGTGTTCGCAAGGTGCTAATCACGTTATCGTTGATAGGTACGATAGTTGGCAGGTGGCCTGCTCTTCCAGAGAGGAGGCGAGAGCTGAGAACTAAAGGAGGCTTCGAGGGCGTACTGGGGAACAAAGAAGTAACCGTTCAACCAAGTATATTGAAATACTGTCTGTCGAAGTCTGCCTTTTCTGTCGTAGAAACAGGCGGTCTTTAAATACACAAATCTGTTCATGTCTAGCATGACGAAACTAATCAAGGGTATCAATTGATACTCTTTGAAAAAACTCTTTAAGTATCAAAGCGATACTTAAAACAAAACATAAAACAAAACCAAGTATCAAACGATACTTAAAACAAACCAAGTATCAAAGCGATACTTAAAACAAAACATAAAACAAAACCAAGTATCAAACGATACTTAAAACAAACCAAGTATCAAAGCGATACTTAAAACAAAACATAAAACAAAACCAAGTATCAAACGATACTTAAAACAAACCAAGTATCAAAGCGATACTTAAAACAAAACATAAAACAAAACCAAGTATCAAACGATACTTAAAACAAACCAAGTATCAAAGCGATACTTGAAACAAAACATAAAACAAATAACCAAGTACCCGTACCGGTTACAGGAATTGTAGTTTCATACACGAAACCTATTCAAAGGTCATGGAGGCTGTGCACATGACTAAGAAGGCTGCATAGTAGGTTATAGTTAGGTAACATGATTCTGTTTATATAGGTCATGTGATTTCTGTACATAACTAGGCTTAGAGTCATGTGACAATATGTTATGCGAAAGTATGAGTCAATGGTATGGCTCATGAGAGGCAGGAAGAACTATATAAGGAAGACAATAGGACATAGTAGTTAGTTCTTCATACAGACTTTTAAGTAATCCAGCTACACTGCAAGGTGGAAGACATGGAGCTTAAGAGATACAATACAAGATACATTCTCTTCTATTGCTACTACATGCCTTACTCTTCTACTACAACACTACGAGATATCTATATATAGCAAGGAACATCAGCATTACAATACAAGGACTTAGGTAAAGCCCCTACCCATAACGTAGCCAAAGCCTAAGAATAAGGACCTCTGGATATACAAATATCAATACCTGTTAAGAGATACTTATTCAGTTGACACTATAAGGACTTAGCATTGATAGAAGGTCAATGGCTAAAAGGTAGCATAAGACAACCGATTAAGATACAAAGAGCCAGAAGACCAAAACATTATATTCATTCCTCCTTACTAACATTGGTCTTTTATTTGTTGCTCTTATCATATATCTTATATTGGGGAAGATTTTTCAAGTCTCCTACCTGTCAAGTGAAGCATAAGGGGACCGATCCCAAATGTATCCTTCATTCTGTTTTCTTTTTATCGAGATTTTAGCCTTTCTCCAATATTATCATTAAGGTGTAGCATAATACCCTACCCTATTTAAGATCCAATAGAGATTCATTTGAATAAACTTACTATGTCTGGTATCACAGGCATATTATATCAGCTGATTTAAAGTAGATGTCCTTTGATATCTGATTTGCTAAAAGTATTTACTGCCACGATTATCAAAAACTAGTGGCAGTGTGAAGACTTTATAACTTTTTCTTTTTATGTCTGCAAGGACTTTGCCCTGACCCTAGTGTTGTGCGTTGACAAAATTAACTGCGATTCAATAATCGGTGGCAACCCACCCCTCTTCATCACTCCGCACTTTCAACAGTACCTAAAAAAATTGCTCTAAGTCAACTAAGAAGAAACCATTCTGCTCAATGCTTTTTTTCAATAAACTATGCCTCCTATTCTTCGCAGTCATGACAAAAAAACCTATTCTCTCCACACATCTCTCTGAGTTTACCAGAGGGAGGATTCTCGGATTACACAAACCTCAGATAAGATATTAGCAAATTTTCCACTATCTTAATATTCTCTACACTACTGTCAGAGATACAATTGCAAAGAGACATCAAGAGGGCAAGGAGAATAAGGATAGAGGAAGACATCCTAAAACTATCAAGTCACAAAATGATGCTATGGTAGAGGAAGCTCTTAAAAATCACCATACTACCTATTCTGACATTGTTGAGCAAGTTGCTTCCAATGTTTCTAGTAGGACAGTAAGGAGAAAACTTGAAAAAAAGCATCTTAGAAAGTGGATAGCACAAGAGAGAGTTCATTTAGATGAGGATCTAGCTCAAGAGAGGTTAGAATGGGTATTAGCTCATAGGTATTAGACAAAAGAGATGTAGAGAAGGAAGGCAATGTGGAAGAATGAGGTAGCTGTGGAAAGAGGAGGAGGAAAGAGGAGAAAATGGGTTTTCAGATACCCATATGAGAAATGGAATAAGGATTGTGTTGAACCTAAGGCTAGGAGAGGGGAGAGAGGGATTAGCCAGATGATGGCTGGTTGTTTGTATAGTCAAACTCACGGTCTTTTTTTGCCTGTCTTTCCTGATTCTTCTTCTGCTAGGGGTGGAGTTACTAGGAAGTCAATTATTAATGTTTATTGATCCTTATGACTTTCTAGGAATATGGGAGAATATCAGAGAAAAGGCTGGAGAAGAAGAGGTATTTTTTATCATTGACAATGCTAAGACTCACTTGCCTTTTAGGAGATGGCTCAGAGGGCAGGGAATTACACTAATAGAAATTCCTGCCTATTCACCAGATCTCAATCCAATTGAAAATATTTGGTCTCTGGTGAAAGGTAAGCTTCACAAGCACTACCCTGAGCTATATCTTATGAAGGGTGATGTCAATGTGGTCAAGAAGGCAATAGTAGAGGCCATCACTCATTGTTGGGAACTTCTTGACTCAAAGGTTTTTGATACTTTGGCTGGATCAATGGTGGATAGAATAGAGGCAATTATTAAGGCTGATGGATGGTATACCAAATATTAATTTCTACTATGTATTTACATCTTTTAATTTTTTTTTTTTGGTTTTCATGATAGTGGATTGGTGGGTGAGTGTGGTTGTCATCGCCAAAGATTTTCCTCCATTGATTCATGGTTAATTTTGTCCAAGCACAATACAAGTACATGGGTGTAAGGATATTTCGCGTCCGGTAACATAAACACTCTCGCCCAGCGAGTTGCTGGAGCAAGCGCGGGCGAGTGCTTGTATTACCGGACAGGGCTTTTTGCTTCCACAAAAAAATACTTACCTGCTATCACTCGAATTTCCTATTCTGACTTAGTCCTCACACAAATGCCTTCTTTAAAAATTTATTCTGCCCCCTCTACGTTCCTATGGCATTGTAATCCCAGCATAAGCCTTTCAGAATTCAGAACCATTCCTATAGTCTGACATTTAACTATGTAAATCTTTGGATTAAGCTCTTTATCAATAAATCTTTTATGGAGTTGATAGGCATGTATGAAAAGTGGTGGTTTGTATGGAAAACCAGGGGGGCACATTTCTTCTGTTGCCAGGCTCATGGAGTGCCCTTAACACCGAATGATGGGCGATTTGGTAGCTGCTATGATGTGCTGGGTGGCAATGAAGCACCAGGTCATGATGCACAGCCCCTGGAAGAACTTGTTGTTTGCTCCGGAGGATCAAAAAAAGGATCCTAACGTGCCCCAAAGAGGCATCCAGGGCACCGCTTTCGGACCCTCATCGTAAAAGATCACTCGGTTCAATGTCTGCTGGCACGGGATCCTGAGATACGGAATTGTACGAATCAGTCAACATAATGCACGGATGCGGGGTAAGAGTTTCCTCGGAAAGAAGTTATTTTTCACGGCAGCTTCTTCTCTGACGCGGCGCCAGAATATGAAATCTGATCATTCCTGAGCTCTTGTTGAGCTGTCAACATCTTACCTGCCCGTGGATATTAAAACTCTTACCCATGCCAGCATCTGTCCTATATAGATTAACACAAAATCTCTCGGACCCCTCACATGCTAACTCGAGCTACGTCATTGGAAACACCGTTGCCTAGCAGGATTAGGAGGTCCAAACACAGCGAATTTAGGCCTACCGTTCAAACGGCAGCCTGAAACTAGGCAGCTCTGAGCTGCGCATTCCCGTAGCCATATTTATTCCAAGATAGCGGTTGGGCACACCATGCTTAGGGATACGACAACGCTCTAGATATTTAGGCCCCCTCTAATTGTCACCGCACCAATAGCATTCATTACTCTATGAGGGGTAGGCACCTCAGTGGTAGGCTTCGGGGGTAGTCCTCAGGTAATGGGGGACAATTGCACAATAACCTTTCACTATGAGTTCGTTTTAGGATATGCACAGTGGCTGGATAGGAAACTGATCACTGCGGGTTTATCAGCGGGCTCTTTTATCGAGGTGGGAGTTTGTGTATACAAGTACTGGATGTAACTACAGCCCCGCCTCTGACCTTGCTCTTTCCCTTTCCTTGCTTCAAATTGGAGCTTCTGCAAACAGTGCTGTTCTTCAAATCAGCTTGACCTACAAACACAAGTTATCATCCCTCTTCCCTCTTGCGACGGACAATTTATCCCGTTCGGCACTTTCTTACTACGAAGGGCCTTGTTTTTGACCTTCGGGTGCATTCCGGGTCTGCCGCCCCCGTGAGGTAATTCTCCGACCTTTTCTCCAGATCCAGAGTCCTCAGCATCTAGGGTGTGATTGACAGCCTCCCGAGAAAGTAGTGGATACTATAGCTATCCTTGGATACGAGGGCTCCTTAGGGAAGGGAACCCTGACCTCTTAAGTGCTCAACAAACCGGTTTTGAAGATGAGTTCCACAGAAAGAAGGTTCGCCCTTATTGTCTCCTAATCAGCCTCTTAAGTTTTACTAATAATAAAGTTATAGTGTTGTTTGTCGGTTTTTTGCTAGTGGGAGATGTCGCTTTGGAAGTGGTTGCAAATTCTCCCACAATAACGATTCCTCCTCCTCCTCCTCCTCCTCCTCGCCATCTTCCGCCTCCGCCAAAGCAAAGGCCCCTTGCCATTTCTTCCAAAGGCATGGCCAATGCAAGTTCGGCGATGAATGTAAATATTCTCACGACCCCAATCTCCCGAAAGTTGTCGAAGATCTATCTGGTGCAGAATCGCTCTATCATGGATGGAGCCAGCTGCTGGGAAGAAAAAATATCCATGGGCCCATGCAACGGCCACCTCCTGATCTGATGAGTGACCAAATGGAGAGGTTTCTTTTGGATGCACTGCAAATCCTCGAAATTGGGACCACTGGAACCATCCAACAATTGATTAGAGACCTTGGCTCTGAGCGTGGGCTTCGGCGAATAGCTCAAGTCGTTGAGGCCACCTTCGTATCTGGCTATTCACTTCAAAGACTCTCGTTCAAGAAACATGCCATCCCATTTTTGAAGGTTATGGCCCACGAGTCAATGAGGAATTCGCTAATTCTCGAGAAAGAAGTGGGGACTATTTTTAATTTTATGTATGGCCACAATGGGCGAAGGGGCGCCGAGTTTTTTCGACAAGTTGCGGACAATCTGCCAGAGCTATCGAGAACCGAGGACAAGGAGGACTTCGAAAGCGCATTTTCCGCTGCGATCTCGGCGCTGTTTAATACTCTGAATATGAATCAGGGCGCATCAGTCCAGGAAGCGTTTAAACCGATCGTTGATACCTTAAGCACATGTGTCGCGAAGAACGGTTTCGATGGTGTATTTAATTATGCGTTTCGTGTTTCTCAAGACGAGCTTAGTCGAATCAGGACTCTTCTCAATATGGGCGATGCGATCCCGCGAGCAAGGGGCATAGCGCCGTTGCGACTCGTAAGGGACCCTGGGTTGCAGTATCAGATGCAGGTAGACTTTCCAGGTGGATTGTCACGCGAGGGCCCAAGACATGATAACGACCACTCAGATATCTCCGAGATTCATATCCTACCGTCAACGGAAGAGATACTGTCTCACCGGAACGAATTTCTTCCCCAAAGGTCGTTGGATAGCCCTCATCACCTGGAAGGTATTGCACGGGTGTTAGATTTTCAATTCCGATTGCTCAGAGAAGATACCTCTGGCCAACTTCGGGAAGCTGTGCGATTGGTCCACGAGGATTGGCAAGAGCTTATAGAGACCGAGAAGAACAAGGGAAAGAAGGATAAAGGGCGTAGACCTCCGATTCATATGTTGATTTACAAGAACGCACGAATTGAGGAAGTAGAATTCAGTGCAAAGGATGGTCTTGTTCTCGCAATGACTTTCGACCAGCCAAGCCGAGTGAGAAAGCTTTCGGACGCAGCGCGCGTTGAATGGTGGAAGAAGCCAAAATACATGGCCATTGGCTCCCTTCTATGCCTGACGGATAGTTCGAAGAGAAGCACTTTCTTGGTAGTTTGTCAAAGGGAAGTAACGGAAACTAAGCCGAGGCAAATCCCTAGCGTGGGACGCGATAGGACTGTTTGGGATCTCGCTTCCAATCCTGAGCGGTGTATGGTTAAGTTTCGTTTTGCTCAGTCAGTTTCACAAAACGATATCGCCAACACATTCAATTCAGTCACAGGATTTGAGGGTTCTGATACCACCAGGGCCCTGGTTGAGTTCCCGGGGTTGCTCTTCGCCTCCTTTAATCCAGTTCTAAAAACCTTACAGCAGCTATCGAAGAGCCCAAGCCTCCCGTTTCAAAAATGGCTTGCCCCGTCACCCGTTTACCCTTACTCTCCCGATTCCGGGTCTGAATACACACTTGTGCCGCCTCCTCTGTATATGACGAAGCCGGGAACAGAATTAGATTTGAGTAGCATTACTGCTGGCAAATATCCGTTGAAGTACTCGATAAGTCGCCCCTTCAGAATGGAAGAATTAGAGGCCCATACAACCCTTGACAGAGGCCAGTGTCAGGCAATGATTGCCTGTTTGAGCCAAGAGCTGTCGCTGATCCAAGGGCCGCCGGGGACCGGAAAGTCATATCTCGGGGTGCAGATTGTTAAGGTTCTGTTAGCAAACCGATTAGAGACGAAAATTGGTCCTATAATATGTGTGTATGTTCGCCTTTTTTGTTTACCCCCTCGGTGACTATTGGTAGAACTAAATTCTGACACTGAAAACTATTAGTTGCTATACGAACCATGCTCTTGATCAATTCCTGGGGGATCTCCTTGATGAAGGGATAACGAATATTGTTCGCATTGGATCCCCCAAGCACGAGCAAATAAAGCCTCTCGTATTGAAAAATGTCTGTCAGCGATCTCAAGAACCCACGGTAATAGAAAGGCGTGAGATCGGGAAAAATCGCCATCGCCTGCAAGACATTGGTGTGGAGATGGGTGATGTTTGCATTCAACTACTTAACCCAGATAATCCGAGCACCTTGAAAAGTTATCTCGAGAATCACCGGCCTATGGCCTACGACATATTATTTGGCCTTGAGCAGGAAGATGAAGATGGATTCACGACTGTCAAAAGAGACACCAGAGGTGGTGCCCATGCTGTCATTGAAAACTGGATTCGCCGCAAAGACCCGGTCTACCCTTATTATGCAAACACCAACAGGCCAATTAATGAGCTTTTAAGTGTAGATATCCGAAAGATGTCTTACGAGGAGAAACTGAAGCTTAGGCAATACTGGCTTGATGATATGAGAACTGTTGCCAGCTCGGATCTTCTCCAGGGAGTTAATGAGCATATCGAATGCAGTGCATATCTTAGTAAGCAGTATCAAGAGCAGGAACGCCGATGCCTTTTGGCTAGTAGTGTTATTGGGGTAACCACCACGGGGTTCGCATCAAGATCGGAGCTTATCCGCTCTCTCACATCGAAAGTCCTGATCTGTGAAGAAGCCGCGGAGGTCTTGGAAGCCCATATTCTAAGTGCATTACTGCCGACGTTAGAACATACCATTCTTATCGGAGACCATCAACAGCTACGGCCCCAAATCATGAATCACGACTTCTCGGTTGAAAATCCTCGGGGAGGGGCGAAATATGGGTTAGACACTTCGCTGTTTGAGCGTACAGCCGAACATGAAAGGTACGGAGGTAGGAAGTTTCCTATCGCAGAGTTGGAGACACAAAGACGGATGCATCCATCCATTTCTGCCTTGATCAGAAACACACTTTACCCTAAACTACAGGATCACTTTACTACGCTCAATAACCCTCCCGTTCCAGGCTTGGCGAAGCGGTTGTTTTGGATGGATCATAGACACCCCGAAGCGGGAGCAGACAAAACGGAATTGATACAAACCTCCCACGCGAACGATTTCGAGGTCGATATGGTCGTTGGGCTTGTAAGACATTTGTCTCGACAAGGGGTGTATAAGAGTGGTGATATTGCAGTATTGACACCCTACTTGAGGCAGATGTTCAACCTGAGAAAGAAATTAGGCTCGGTTTTTGATGTTATAATCGGAGACAGAGATCAGGAACAGCTCGATTTGGAGGAATCGAAGGAAGATGGAGATCTGGAGCCAGACCCACCAACCACATGGCGAAGGGAAGTGAAGAAAGGGGATTTACTGAGCGAAGTAAGAATTGCCACCGTGGACAACTTCCAAGTAAGTATAAACCGCGGGTTTGTCAAGGCTTTGTGGCTAAATTTATGGGATTCATCAGGGCGAAGAGGCCAAGGTTGTGATAATATCACTGGTCAGAAGCAATGACGCCGGCCGTTGTGGATTTTTGCGAACCTCGAATAGGATCAACGTGCTCCTAAGGTAAATTCCATCCTATCAAGCCTGTATGTAATCCACTGCTAAACATATGGATAGTCGTGCTCAACACGGGATGTACATTTTTGGTAATGCCGCCACCTGCAACGGGGTAAAAATGTGGTCAGATGTTATCGGTATGCTCGAACAAGAAGGCAGCATCGATGAGACACTCGCGCTTTGCTGCCCCCGGCATCCGGATACTCCCATAAAAGTCAAAACTCCTGAGGAATTTCATATCTTCTCCCCCGAAGGCGGATGTATGGAACGTTGCGAATGGAGACTGGACTGCGGCCATCCGTGTGTCAAAAAATGTCACTCGGACACACTTCATAGAAACACGGTATGCATGGATAAGTGCGAACGGATCTTTAAGCACTGCGATCACCCTTGCCCTAAAGCATGCGGAGTCGCTTGTGACAACTGTGTCATATCGGTACCTGGAGCCATTCTGCCGTGTGGGCACATATCGTCAACCCTAAAGTGTTTCGAACTCCAAAACCTCGCAGGTGTCAAATGCAAGAGGGAGGTCAAGCGAAAGCTCCCCCTGTGCGGGCATGTGGTGTCTCTAAAATGTCATGTCGATGTAGATCGGCGTGAATGCAACGAGCCATGCGGAGCAATTCTACCCTGTGGCCACCAATGCACGATGAAGTGCAGGCAATGCACCAGGTTGGTCGATCTCCAAGACGGCCTATACACTACCACCACAAGCCATGGTATGTGTAGGGTTGCCTGTGGAAGAAAATTCGCCAACTGCAAGCACAGTTGCAGTGTACCTTGTCATGGCGGCGACACCTGCAAGCCGTGTAGTGAGCCCTGCGAGGTTAGATGCGCACATTCACGTTGCGGGAAGAAATGCTCAGAGGCCTGTGCTCCGTGCGCTGAAGAATGTCGGTGGTCGTGCAAACACCGAGGAGTTCGTTGTGAAATGCCATGCGCCGCTCCTTGCGACATTAACCCATGTTTTGAACGCTGTGACCTGCAGCTTGCATGTTCCCACCAATGCCCCTCTGTCTGCGGAGAGGAATGCCCATCAGAAAAATACTGCCAGGAATGCGGAAGTGACGAAATATTGGACAGAGAGGTCGATCTGATCATGTTTGAGACCTACCGCAATATCAATTTGGACGAGGATCCAGTCATCGTTCCTAAATGCGGGCATTTCTATACCTTGGATACATATGACAATCATATGGACCTAAAAAGGGTGTATAGATTTGACCTTGTTGGCGAAATCATTGGCCCAAGGCCGCTTGACGGCAGTGACGAACCGGCGGATGGAGATTCAGAGAGGGAAAGGTTGAAAATCAAAAATTGTCCGGATTGTAGAGCCCCTCTCAGGGACATCTATCGATATAACCGTATAATTAAATCTGCAAGTCTTGATGAAGCCACACGGCGCTTCTGTATCAGCAGCAACGTTGAGCTTACCAAATTATTTGATGAGGTTTCTAATGCCGAGGATCTACGGGAGGCCAACCGGGGAGATTTCCTACTTGGCCTAAGAACTAGGCCTGCGGATAGCCGGACAGCAATCCCCGTGGCGCAGTTACTATCGGATCGTATGCAGCGCAACACAGGCCTTGCCAACCGACTGCAGGCTTACGTTTCCAAGGTTAAGGAGGAGGAGCAGCCTTATGGAATAGTCCGCCAACTAGTGCTCAACGCCGAAAAGCGCAAGGGCACACAGAGCAGCTTTGTTATAGATAGCTCGATGGTCCAATTCGGATTCAGACTGAAGGGTCAATTGCTGTTTTTCCAGCTACGTTGGGCGGATCTATGGGATCGGCACAAGGTTAGCACCGACCCAGTAATCCCCAAAAATCTCAACAAGACACATAGAAGCGGCCTCCTTATTCAACTGAAGAAAATGCGGAGGGAATGCGGGGCACTTGTCACCGACTGCCAGGATACAAAGATGGAAAAACAGGAGTGCGAAGCGCGAATTTACCAGGCGCAGTTCTTCGCTCTCTATCGGAGCAAACTAATCAATGAGAGACAAAGCAGACCACTAGAAGCTAGAATGGCCAATCTCGGCCTTGGCGGACCCGAACCGCTACCCCCCCAAGAGCCGATTCCTGAAGATGCTGGGCCTGAGAGCCTTGAGGAAATACGCCGATCCCTCGACCACTGCGAATACCTCTGTAGGAAACTTCCAGGCACTATTGGTCCCCTGAAAGGTAGAGTCGACCAAGCTCGTCGGCTACTTGATGGGGTCTCAGTATTCTATGCTCCTCTTAGTATAGAGGAGAAGAGGCTCGTCCATCAGGCAATGAGTGCAGAGTTTATCAGCACAGGGAGATGGTATACCTGTCCCAATGGTCATCCGGTAAGTCAGCAGCTGCAGCCATCACAAACCTAGGTGTAAGCTAATCTGCCGCCAAATAGTTCACAATTGGAAACTGTGGAATGGCCAATCAGGCGAGGCCTTGCCCAGATTGCGGGGCAACAATTGGAGGAACAGGTTATCAACTTGCGAGCGGTGTTAGACGTGCGGAGGACTTTGCACAGTTCGATCACCAACACGGGAGTAGTAGGGGATAGGGTTATATATGCCGGTTGATTACATATGATTTGCCGTTTTATTGCTTTTCAGAGCCCTTCGGAGGGAGAGTTTCAATTCCGATGTACAACGTTAGACCGTTAAGGTCAATAATTTGTCATTTTCCTTTGGTTACTTCGTGGGGCATATATATTAATGAAATGTTATGATTTGTTTCGGAACGAAGGAGAGAGGAAAGATTACCTTTAATGGCGCAGCAGTTCGTTGGCTATTTCTCATCCTACCCTTGGGAATAGATTCAATCGGGACGGTCGGGAAACTCTCTAGGCTACCAACACCGCGCGTAAACATATATATCTCTCTGGGCTAGCACAATTAAGAAGCGGGCGGATATCCCAACGTCAGGATAAAAGTAGGGTTATGCTACAGCCCCAAGGTGTATTTCAAGTAACGCCTACATGCTTTACCTAATAACCAGCACAATAGAAGCCAGGATGGTTGAGGCGTATGCTATGTAACTTAGTCCAAAATTCCCTTCTCCGGAAGGCGGGCGAAAAACACAACAAAAGCACAGTCCCTCTCCCCTTCCGTGACAGGAAGAAGCAAAATTGCCAGACCTTATTGAGAGAGGAATGCCCAACAACATAGCACACGGCTCCATTACTCAAGTTTCTACGGTACTGTATAGCAGGCACTCAACATACAAGAGAAACGTGCTATCGATATCATAGGACGTTGTAATTGCCTCTCTTGGTAAGGTGCCGTGCGCTTCTCTCATTTCTGCCTAGACGGAGGGATGGGTTTGCGGTGATCTCTCCACCCCAGACTATCCCGGAAGGGGAACCCTAACGCCCCAACACATGTTTCCTACCGTATCCGGGCACTCACGGTATGGAGTACGATCGCGGAACACCCAAATACACAATCCCCCTGAATACACAGTCCCTACTGATTGGCTCGTAGCTCTGGATTACTAAGATTCGGCCAATCAGGAGTGAGCCAGGAGCGAACTGTGTATTTGAGGGGGTTGTGTATTTGGGTGTTCCGCGATTGTATCAGTAGGGGATTTGAGGGTAATCCCATTCGGGCTGAACGGGCTGAAGAGATTGCCACTTCAACCCGGACCGGACATGTGCGCCCCCGTGATTACCGTGGGATACCGTATTTCGCTCCAGCGTTGGCGCCGTGAAAACTGGTGAAATTCGCTAAGGGCCTGTTTGGCTCACTGTGATTTGGGAAATTTTTAAATTGCGATTTGGAAATTTGAAACCTTCAATGGTGTTTGGCACAGGGCAATTTGAAAAATCTTGATTTGAGATCATGACTATCTCAAATTACAGCGAGCCAAACAGGCCCCAAGTTCGTATCATACCAGGATGTGTTATCGTAAGTCTCTCGCGGGCGCTTCTCGTGGGCCGGTTGATACCAACCAGCACTAGCCACTCACGATCCACTCTTTACGTCAAAATCCCGGGCCGCGCGATATCCTACTAGACCGGCGTTAGGAGATCCTGGCTCGGACTTATGATAGCAAATTTCACTAGTTTCTACGGTGTGATGCTACTATATTAATTGGCTTTCGACCTCCTCCTGTGCAAAAAAAAAGCCACCAACAAATTATATATGCTTTGGATTGCTAAGTCCATATTACAATGCCTCAATGGTCTAGTGGTATGATTCCTGCTTTGGGTTATTGTTATAAAACAACATTTATGCAGGAGGTCTCCGGTTCAATCCCGGATTGAGGCCTTTTTTTCTTACTTTTTCTCTCGCTGCTCTCCTGATCTATCCGCAGGACTCATGCTGCTACAATTAATCCCTGGGAGCGGGATTTTGCGGCCGTTGATATATCGCAGTTGTGCCACCCACAGTGCGGCTATGCTGGAGGGGTCAGCGGCAACCGTTGAATCCTATCATATCGAAGACTTTCTCACCGATAGGGCGTGCCGTGTTCCAAGCTGTTCGCGCTTGTCATCTAAGCCGGCCTACTCGGAGCTGGTGGTAGTCTTACCGAGTAAGATCTAGGTTTGTGGGTGCCGGTATTTGGGGGGGGATGGAAATCCGCTGGGTCCCAAAGTATCATAATATCACATGTCTGATGATAAGGATGGAATACCAGTCCATGCCGGCGCACCAGCTGATTGATTATGTTCTCGCTCGTAGCAGAGTGTCGCCCGCCCCTATTGATTGTGCTGCCTATCGGTGGTGAAACCGCAGATTCATGTTTTTGGACTATCCAGGAATCCCTAATGGTTGAATAATTAGGATTTCGAACGCTCAACAGGAGGGTATTCTCGTATCCCCCAAAATCCACTTGTCGAGAGACGACTGGTGACTTTCCTATCAAACATAGAACTTCGAGTGACCATCCGTGAATAATAAACATGCGAACCGTAGCACAGGGACCGATCTGAGTAATTCAGGTCACTAGTGAGTAGTTTGCCAAGCACGTGCACCCCCTTGCGCACACAACTCAGCAGCCAATAATCACCGGGCCTATCGAGTCAGGCCTCAAGTCAACAGAAAGTACCACCACCGTTTTTGACCCTAGCAGCTAGCCTAATCTCAGCCGAGTCCACCACCTGCGACCTTCCCCTCCCCCCCTTCATTCCGTCCTCCGTTTCTCTGGATTATAAACCTCCTCTTACGAAGAACAAACCGGACCTGCTGGAATTTTAGTTTACCCCACATCGATCCTATCATCGCCTTCAATAAGTATGGATTTCAGCAAGCTTCAAGGCTTCGGCAAAAACATCTCGTCCAGCTTCACTCCATTCGCTACCCGCACCCAGCAGTTTATGCGGGAGCAGCTGGGGCAAGCCGATGAAAAGGTATTCGGTGATAGTTTTTTTTCTTTTTTCTTTCGGACCCCCTGGGCGGTTACGGAGGATTGACGGGTTATTTCTTGTTTGTTTGTCTTCTTCGAATCTGCTTATCGGTTCTCTGCCTCTCGGCACTCCTTCCGATGCTGATATCGTGACTCCGAAGATGTTTTTCATCTGGCTTTCATCGTTTGCGTTTGCCCTTTGATACCTGGATGGCTTTCCCATTTGTTTTATGTCGTGCCCCCTCTGTATTTTTATCCACTAGTTTTCTGAGACGTATTTTTTCGGGGCTTATTTGGTCGATGGGGAGCTAACATTACTGGAGACCCAACTGCCTCCCGATTACCTCGAACTTGAGAAACGTGTCGATGCATTAAAGAACGTTCACCAGAAGATGCTGGCAGTTACGTATGTTATTCTTCTAAGCTCTTCCTAATAGATCAGGAATTCATTTACTGACAGTTCACCAGGGCACAATATGGAAACGAGGTGAGCTTACAAAGACGTTGGAGTTTATTGTAGATGAGCTGTGCGTTCTAACTATACATGAATTTTAATTGATAGTCTTATGATTACCCACCAAATCTGGTAGGTCTTTTGCTCTTCCTCTGATAGCGGGTCGGAGTTGGGTTGGGCCGGATATTTGGCGGTGCTGACATGCGGTAGCGTGAGTCCATTGTCGATTTGTCTCGTACTACTTTCGAGAAGGTGCAGCTCCTTGGGAACGCCAGTACCGCTGCCGAAGCTCAGAATATCCTGACCAAGCCCGGTACCAAAACTGCCCCGAAAACATTCCCCCATGCCATCGGCCGCGCTTCACTTGCTGCTGCCCATTCTCTTGATCCTGCCGAGCCCCTCGCCGCCGCTCTTGAGAAGTACGCTCTTGCTAGCGAGCAAGTCGGTGAAGCTCGTCTACATCAGGATGCTCAGATTGTATCCAGGTTTAACTCTGCATTCACTACTACTCTCAACACCAACTTGATGTTCGCTACTAAGGCCCGCAAGAACGTTGAAAACGCACGCCTCTCTCTCGATGCTGCTAAGTCTAGAGCAAAGAGCGGTGGGGGTATCGGGTTTCCTGGTCTCGCTGGTCCCGGGCGCAAAGATGGTGTTGTCGAGGATGAGGGCTTGACGGAAGAGCAGAGAGTGGAGGTTGAGACCGCTGAGGACGAGTTTGTAGGGTGCACAGAGGAGGCCGTCGGTGTCATGAAGAATGTCCTTGACACTCCTGAACCTTTGAGGAATCTTGCGGATTTGGTTCAGGCCCAGTTGGAATTCCACAAGAAGGCTTACGAAATATATTCTGAGCTGGCACCTTTGATTGAGAGCTTGCAGGTTGAACAAGAGGTATGAGAGTTCTTTATCCTGTTTCTGTTTCTATGAGTTTCTTCTTGAGGGTTTAATTCTTTGAGTGGCGGCTGATCAAAGCTGCTACTTGGGATATAAAGTCCAAGAGAAGCGAGGAGTTTTGAGATCATGTCTCAAGGGTGGAGATGATTAAATTGCTTTCGGCAAAAATTGTAGTTGACCTGAACTAACTGCACTATAATTGTTTAATAGGCTAGCTATAGAAAATCCAGGGAGGAGGGGGCATAAGTTGGATTGAAGCTGATCGGCACTGTTGACCGAGGGTTTTTAAAACAAAAATGAAAAAAAATCTCGAGGTCAATGATGCTGGCGTTTATTGACTTTGGTTCTTGCTCTGTCAATTCTAATGTTTTCTGCGGGCTAAATTTCGGCAGTAGCTGTTCCTTGAGGATGAAAGGGCCTGCCCTTTTACTTTTTTGCTCCTTCGGAATACCACTCATTCATTATCTTTGGCCCGTTTCTTCATATTTTTCTTGCGTTGTAATTCTTCAATTTTTACTCTTTGTCACTTCGGAGGGTAGTATTTAGCACTTTTCCTACATAACGTCTTATGCTATGATATTTCGTGAGATTATGAGATCCATTGATGAGAAACAATGCAGCGCAGCGTTTGGTTGTCTGTCTCGTGCTGGGGACGGCGCTGCGGTGAGGTGTGATTGGAGAAGGTGAGGATCTTGATCTGAATATGCGCCACATGCAGGTGCGGCGGGATTGGATAATTTGTCATATTCCCACCCACCATCCTGGGGAGATGTTCAGGTTTGTTCTTTCGAGAAAATTCTTTTACTCTCCCAAGAGTACAGTAACGAGATGGGTTTGTTGGGTTCTCATCTGGGCTTCGGAGTTATTGTAAAGTTTTGAGTGTGCTGTGGCTTTAGTTTCTTATTATAGCTTGCACGTGGGCTACTGGGGCTTTTTTAGGCGAACTTCCCCTACAATGCCGGTGTTATTCGAGCATTCTGCCGAAGCTGCCTCGGTGTTTCCCTAGGGGCTTCCATACCGTACGATAGTATTACAAACCAACTCGCCAAATTTGCATTCTGGCGACAACGGGCACGAAGGGTCTGTACTTGTGAGTACTCGTACATAGTACCCGTTCGAGTCCTTAGCTCCCTCGCGCGTGTCGTCTCTCTTCTCTTCTCTCACTCAACCCTCTAGCTCCTTCGCTTTCCACTCACAACCTTAACACTCTCTTCTCCTTCGCACGATATCATACACACACGACTACGGCATACATATCGCAGCGCAGCGCGGCCTCCCTATCAAACCATCATCCCTGCGTATTTCCTCCCGACGGCGCCTCCCCCGGATTTTTCTCCTTTGAGCCTCACTCACGAGTCGAGCTGCTGCGCCCCACTGGAATCTCAACATCTAACTTATTGCCTCCCTAACACAAATACCATCCGCACCTTTCCCCATTTCTCTATCTCTCGAAGATCGACATTTGTGTCGGTTTCGTTTCCCGATACGCTCAAAAATTCCAAATTCTCGACAAAGTTCCTTACCTAGACCAGATGCCTATGAAGGCCGAAGAACTGAAAAATAAGGGGAACGTGTGAGTTGTCCCTTTCATCGTCTCCGGCTTGCCATCATTAACGGTGAGGCGATAGGTGCTATGCCGAGGGGGATTATGTCGGTGCGGAGAAATTTTATACTCAAGCGTGAGCTCTTCTTACCCCTCCCATCCAAGGGAGGTAGGTTTTTGTTTTGTTTTTTTGTTAGATGCTGGAAGTGGATTTCACGGAGGACAGATGCTAAACTATTGCTCGGACGTTTTAGAATTATAAAAGACTCTACGAATGCCGCTTTCTTCACTAATCGTGCGCTAGTAAGATTGCGCATGGACATGTACGATCAAGTCATAGACGATTGCTTGAAGGCTATTGATCTCATCCCATCTTCACGTATGGCCACTTTCGAATGGGTTCTGCGTATTGAAACCTCTCATCTCACAAACAGGGATAATATAGTGAAAGCATATTCATACCTCGGACAAGCGCAGCTCAAACTTGGCTATCCGAATGAGGCTCTATCATCCACCCTCCGCGCATACGAGTTGGCCATTGCGCAACGCTCTCCTAGCGTTGGTGCTATCGCAGCGACATGTCTTGAAGTCAAGAAGAAGCGCTGGGAACTCTCGGAAGAGCGGCGTCGTACTCGCGAATGCAACCTGTTGAAGCAGATGACGCAGATAATTGAGCGCGATGCGGAACGCGAGGTTGATCTTATTCTTCGTTCCCCTACCTGGGACCCTGTCAGTAGTGGGAGGGATTACTCCGAAAGCGAGACGCATGAGAAGATTGACGATGTTAGGAGTGCTTCCAGGGAGAAGATTCAGACTCTTGAGGAGGTGTTTGGAAAAGCCGAGGCGGAGAGATGTGGAAAGAGAGAGGTTCCGGATTACTTGATTGATAACATCACCTTCAGTGTTATGCTGGACCCCGTCATCGTTCGTCCCAAACTCCCCCCGTAACTGTCGTTTGAAATAAAGGTATTAACGTGGATGCAGACCAAATACGGCCATTCTTATGACCGCGTAACACTGCTTGATCACCTTAAGCGTTCTTCCACCGACCCTCTCACAAGAGAGCCGCTAACTGAAAAAGACTTGAGACCAAATCTAGCCCTTAAGGCCGCCTGCGAAGCATTCCTCAAGGAAAATGGCTGGGCAGTCGATTGGTAGATTTGTGAAGTACCGGTACAGCACCGAAAAAACAGGGGACAATTCCAGTCCCAATTATCTTGTCAGGTTTTGCTTCTTAATTTCACACTATTCTCACTCGTACTTGTACCCCTCCATTATCCCTCTCCCACCGGGGAAGTATATTGTGCTATTAAGTCGCTTTTTAATGCTTTTCCCCCCTCCCCTTTCTCAACCAGATTTCGTGTTCCGTGTATTGCTAGCGTGATGGCATTTCCGACTTTAGCATATGGGGTTTCAAATGACATTTTCTGCGTTTTCTACATTTCTTCTTCTTTTCCTTTTTCTTCTTTGCTTCCTAGCACAATTGCTTCACTCTGGTGTTCGGTATGGATATGATGAGTGGTTGGTGTGTTTGGGAGATTTGGGGTCGAAACTATGGGAAGGGTTGGCGCCGGAATTACAGTGGGGATTAAATTTATTTAGATATGGTGGTACCGTACTGTACGGGACACCAAAAGCTGGCCTTATTCATTTTTTTCGTTTAGTAATAAGATGCACTCAAAAAAGCAGTGCCTTAGGGAAAAAATTGTATCTATCATACTTGTATGATGATATTACCGCATGCTCACTTTTTTCAAAAGGCCCTTCTCACCGTGCAATGGGTTCAAAACCCGTCCTAAAAAAAGGTGGAGCCCGGCGTCTACAATACAAGTATCGTAGATGGAAACAAGGAACTTTAAAGGAATAGAACCAGCCAGATAAAGCTACCTCCGGGCAGAATAAACAAAGTTGTTTTCCCAATCTCCGACCAGATATGACCAGCTAGGGAAATTGGTAGGGCGTAAAAATGCAAAAATCCTGGTGGGGGGTGAAAAACGAGTGCTCGGGTATCGGTATTTGCAGGGCGGGATGGTACTAGTACAAGTACCGGTATCATACAGGTAACATTGGCTTGGTACTTCGCCAGAAGGCTTTGTGCAACTTCAAACCTTGCGCCTGGGTCGGTTGCCACGGTGGACCCACACATTTGAGCGCATTGCACTGGTACCAACTCTCAACCAACCGAGTCTTTTTCTTTTCCTTCCCTTTCCCCAGGGGCTTGGTTCGTTGTTTGTTGGGGCTCGCTCATTGTTGGTTCTGGTCAGGTGAGGGTGGATTTCAGACGCGGCACGATAGGGCGATGGGGGGGCTTTGTCTGGGAGAAGTACAGCACTCGTACGGTACCGTACAAAATACCTGTGGAGACAAGGCTTATACTGATGGTCTGCAATACAGCCCACGGCGTCTGATTAGTCAAGGTGGTGGTAGCCTGATATTTCTGTCGGCGGGGAGGGTACTGTACAGTACTAGTACTGGTACAAGTACAATATGATACCGGTAAATTAGAGCTGGCTCGTTGCGCCTGCGATACGGTAGGATCAGCCGCAAGGCAAGACTTTGTTATCGGTTGCCTGTGTGGTGTGGGCTTGGATCCTTGTTCGATGGCTCAATCAGTCACTTCGGTTGTGATATCGGTAGACTTAGACTAGCGGTAGCGGTGTGCTGGTTGCCTGTGGATTTCTCGGTGCTATGTTTTGATAAAGTGAGTGTTTGCGAGAAGGCACTGGATGTGAGGCAGATGCGGCTCTGGACCAACCAAATTTCCAGGACTCTGACTCTGGGTTGAGGGGGTGGTGGTGCGAGGCGGGTTGTTAGCTGTCAACACGTGCAGTCCAAGATGTTGCAGCATTATGGAGGGGGGGAGGAGGGGATTTTGGTGATGGCGACGTGATTATTGTCGGTGTTTTTCGGGTCAAGAGTGGGGGATTGCTTATGATTCTGGGACAGGTTTACTGAGCAGAGAGGGGAAGAGAGGGGGAGGGAGGAAAGTCGGAGGAAGAAAGGATGGAGGGGCAAGTCACTTGTGCTGGAGTGCTTAATTGGGGTTGGGACTTATATTCGGTGGGGCATCATGTCAGTGGGATGTAATTTCACGAATACAGTACTGTGGAGTACAGTACATAAATTTACGATACCAGTATCAGTACTCGAGCGCAGCACTCTCAAAGTAGAGTTTTTCATGGACCACGGTAGCCTCTTGTGTTTAATTACTGCTAGAGAGGCTCTGAGCGTTACTTATTACCGGTGGTACTCGAGCATGATAGTGAAATCCTTCCCAAAGGGAGCTAAATATACCCCCCAACCAGCGTGGCCAAAGACATTCCCTTAACAGTGATCAGAATGTGATTGTCCCCTCTTCTCCTCCTATTTCCTTCATCCCTTCCTTCCTTGGATCTCCGGGTTCCTTCACTTAGCTCCCGTTTATATATACTGTATACTTCTTTTTTCCACCTATCATACCCACCCACCCATGACCATCACTCCGATCTTTGGTCCTATCCTGCCTCTCAAACGGAATGAATATGGCGACCAAATACACACCGTAGTATCATGGCAACAAAAAACAAAGCCTTCCTTTCCTTTCCCCCTTCCCCTTTCCCCCTTCCCCCCCCCTCCTCTCCCCCTCTCCTTTTCGCTTCACTCAAACTCAACCGCGGTAATTTCCGTGATTGTCTTTGTACCCCGCAGTACGCATGCCAGACCTATTTGTACCCGGTCCAACCACCAGTCAATTGAGTTCCAGAACCCTGCTTCGCCAGTGTCAGCCGCAGGGGGCAACGGAGTAGGTAGTAGCAGCAGAGCCAGCTGCAGCCTTGGAGAAGGAAGCGGGAGGTGAGGGAGCTCACTCAACATAAGCCATCGGAGCCTACATTTGGCTTCACATCACTTTCCTCCCCCCCACACCTACGGACAGGTTCGGTTTCACGATAACTCTCCACCTTCTTTTTTCGTTTCTTTTGGGGGAAACAGTTTGGTGTTGCTTTGCTTCACATTGCTTCTCTGGTAGATTACTTTCTTTCATCCTCCCTGCGGGATTGGGAAGGCTGTTTGGTCAAAGGTTTGGAGTTTGCTCGCAGAAGTAAGCTGCAATCAATCCATCATGGGTTTGCAGGCCCGGTCGAAGAGAAACAGCATACCGTTCGATATGATTGGGAATCTACCGGAGGATCTTGTCGCTGAGGTTTTGTCATATCTTCCTGATATGTCGGATATGCGTCGACTGATTCATTGGCAAACGGTATGTCTTTTGTTTCCACATATTCACCCTCCTGTTGTCTTTTTTTTTCTTCCACTTTTTGCACTCTTTCAACTTCGCTTCGTCGAGTGCAATATATTCATAGCAAACAAAGGTCTCCAAAACGTGGAGGAGAATACTACACTCCCCGATGACGAAGGTTTACCACCAACTCCTCCTTCACAACGTCCATTTACGAGCACTCCTTCCACCACCGCACTACTACGGGGGTAACCACTCATTCTACTCCTATGCCACCTTCCGCAGAGCTCTGCGAACGGACCTGGCTATCCGTAAGGGCAATTTCCGCTCCGCAACGCCGTGGATGTACTCGGCCTGTGGGGGTTACGTCAAGGAGGAGAGGTACGGAGCTGTGGACGGGGGCCCGTTCTTCTCAGATGGCTTTCTGGTCTGGCTGGAGAGGAGTTCGAATCTTATGACGGGTGGGAAGACGGTCTTCGTGCGCTATCTGGATTTTTCGAATGTCACTAGGACCTCGGCGAAGCAGGAGCCTATTGCCGGGTCTATTACTGTCGCACAGTTTGAGAGGCCTGGGGAGTCAGAGGCGCAGCTTGAGACCCTCTTTAGGAATACTTCGAATCATTGGGTTGCGTTGGGGTATGGGTCTGGGATTGTTGCTTTTTGGTCCTTTATGGAGTAAGTCACCTCTGGACTTTTTCTCGCCCCTTGGATTTTGTAGGTGATGGGTTGTTGACCTGAGGGATAGTAAATATATTACTGTGAGGGGTGTTCATGAGTCGAATAAGCTCCGTTGGAAACTACCGCTGTCGGCCCTGCTGCCTCCCCCGGATGGTGGGAATTTATACGTTCGGGAGATTTTCTGTAGTAAGGACTACCTAGTTATCAGTATCTCGCGATCTGCTACTTTGCAGGTATTTTCCATGTCGAGTCGGAAACGGATCCACTTGATCAACCTCCGGGGAGTATATCACAATAAGGAAACGACGGACTTTTACTATGACACTGTTGCTAGCGGGAATGCCGAGTACGCTGCTGGGATTGGAGATAACAGATACTTTATGTATGCTAATACGGAGCCGACCGCCTTTTATCACAATATTATCCCAGGTTACCGCGAGCCGCCCCCAGAATTCTACTTCTACTGCTGGGACTTGAAGCCGCAATCTCCTGATACGGAGAGCCGCTGTTCCTGGGACGACCAGCCAGAGTCCCTTGAAGCAGAGGAACTTCTATCGAACATCCAGGAACCCCAATTCAACATTCCAATCGACCCATTAGCATCTAATCAGAGCATCTCATCTGCCGACGCTCCAAAGCCGCCAAAATACAACCCGCCACTAACCTTCCTCCGCCCAATAAGCCGGCACCCCATCAGTCTCTCCTGGAAAGCTCCCGTTCGCTTCACCTCGCCAAAGATCAAACTCAACACTTCGACCCGCGAGCTCCTCTTTTACTGCCCACAACACTGCCACCCACCACACATCTACTACCGCTTCTCATACCCAGACCCCCCAGAAACCCTCCGCATCGAAGAAAAACCCTGGTGCGACCACTGCGTGCGCAACCCATACCGCCATACTGCGCGGGGGTACACGCCCGCCCTCCGCGAGGACGATCGTCAGTTCGCGCATCTGGAACTCAAGTACAACACAGAACTAGTCTTCAGCGACCAATCCCGACGGTACCGCCTCGCCCTCTCTCCCATTTCCGTCCTCCGTGGCGGAAAATCTCTTCGTGGGGCTATAACCGGAAGGAAAGAACACCGCTGCAGACTACAAATGCTAAGACCGAACCCGCCGCCCCCCGCGCTGGAAGATAGGAGGAGGGCGAGCGTTGGTGGTGGGATACCAGGCGAGGTGAAGGCGCACTGGGATATGTCCATGGGGAAGAAGGAGCCGTGGAGGAGTGCGCAGGGGTATGCGGATAGAGTTTGGGTGGGTGGTGGATGGGAGGGCGTAGCGGTGCTTTTCAACGGGAAGTTTGCGGTGTGGAGGTGGGGGGATTACGAAGCTGAGGAGGAGGAAGTGTTTAAGGAGGTGGCAGTCACGAGGCGGTTGTTGAAGAGACAGTCGAGGAGGCAGAGCTGGCTGCCTGGGAAGGCGTAGGTGTGGCTATTTAGTTGCGCGGTACTGGGCCTGGGAGCTCCGTTTTATTTCATCTTGTCTCTTGCTTTAGTCCTGGAGTTCAGTATGTTGTAGTATCCGCCCGGGGTTGTTGGCCCCCAAAATTTTACTGTTTGTCTAGGCTATGACTGGGTGGACCGATATTTAGTGCTGCAAGGCTTTTTGTAGTTAATTTCAAATGCTCAGCATGTACTGAAGCTTTCGTCCCTTTCCTGTTGCAGTCATGTTGTATCACTCGCTCATGGAGACTCACTCGCCCGCCACGGACTCATCAGAGCCGGGACGAAATATGTCTCGGGATGTCAATCACTCATGATGATGTTTGTGAGGCGCAACAAGAGATCCATCAGCCGCTGCAACCGGAAAAAGTAACTAGGCTTGTGAAGTCCTGCCGAACCCCCTCAGAAACCTATCCATAGCTGCGGATAGTGCAGACTCCATTTATCCCGCTCAAATCTTTAGGGGTTCAATTCGGCAATTATGGAAGGAGGTCCAGGGACCCCTGAGTTCCCGCATGGGCGAATTCGACTTAGTCCCTCGATGTAACATAAGTCTTAAAGGTTAACGACGTGTGCACTTGTATTGCCCACGATAAGTTTTCATTCCGTCGAGCGTTTGTTTTTTCCTATACGGCTGTTTCCATGTCGCGCGGGCCTGCTCGAAGGGGTTGGAGATAGTGGGTGGGATTGGAAATCGTTGTTGGGGGGGGGGCGGTGAGGATCCATGGGTATTCGCAGAGCAGTGTACAAAGTACGAACACTTGTCGCTCTGGCCTCTTCAGTAGTTTCCGAGTCCCCTGGACCGACTAACTAGGCTGGATCTGGACGAGCGAGCTGGAACTCGAGGAATAGAATTTTCTCGATCTCTGCTCATCCGCATATATCTCATCGTGTGTGTAAGCGGGCCTGTAGAGATGAGGTGAATTGGAAATGAACCTCCTCTGGCCGTGAGTGAGTGAGTGAGTGAGTGAGGGAGTGAGTGTGCGAGGAGGATTTCTCTTCGAGGGTGGGTAGGTGATAGCTTGACTTTGAAGCTTCGGAGTAGGGATTTTGGATGAAGGAATGTTTTCGTCCTGTCCGGTCTGGAGATGAGCGAAGAGTATGATATCGGGGGGCAATGCGCTTGCGTTGATGTCCTGTCTCGTCGTCCATGGGGTGGTCGTATTCTGACTGGATGAAGGCTGTGGGAGGTGGTGGGTGTCGGTCTGGTATCGACGTTGCTGATGTCGAGCCCTGAACCATATACGTTTGCTGTGACAATAGTATTTTGGAAGGGAGAGAGTTTAAATTTTTCTTTCCCCCCTGGCTTGGCACTTCTGAGGGAGGTCTATATAATGGGATCCATCACACCCCCTTC